>NW_028293325.1:2500-157420 GCF_964106645.2 Podarcis pityusensis
GCCTTAGCAACAGTAACAGGAGCAGTGCTCCAAGAAGAGCAGTTTCAGGGAAACGACAATGCCTGGCTGGAAGCAGACATGCTGGGGGTCAGCCAGGCAAGTCAGTAAAGCAGTCCCCAGCGCTTTTGCAGCCTACAAATCCCTTACCACCCAAGCCAGTGGTGCAGCTCACTGCTACTCTCCAGCTACCTAATGGACTCACCCAGGAAGTCCCCATTATAATTGACTCAGGGAGCAACGCAGACTTCGTGGGGGTGCAGTTCATCAAGCAGCATTGCATAGCGCTTCTACCAGCCACACTGCCTCTGAACGTCGTCACAGTAGATGGCAGGAAGTTGCTGGGCGGGCAGGTGATACAGCAGTCGCCACCCATGGTCATGCAGATTGGGAATCATCGCGAGGTCATCAGTTTTAACGTCACCCAACTGTCAGACACGCCTGCTACACGTGAATCCCGGCAGGCCCATGCGGGTTGAGACTGACACATCTGACAGAGCAGTGGGGGCCGTCCTCTTGCAGGAAGATCCGCAAGGGAACTGGAGGCCCTGCGCTTTCTATTCCTGGAAGCTCAGCAAGTCGGAACAGAACTACACCATCTGGGACAGGGAGTTGTTGGCCATCCACGCGGCTTTCAAGGCGTGGCGGCACTTCCTCATCGGAGCCAAGCACACCGTGCAAGTCCGCACGGACCACAAGAACCTAGAGTATTGGCGCACGGCGAAGCTCCAGAGCCAGAGGCACATACGATGGGCGGAGTTCTTTGCGGATTTCGACTTCAGGATAGAGTATATCCCGGGAGACAACAACGTCATAGCGGATGCGCTCTCCAGGAAACCGCAGTATCTCGAGGAAGCAGCACCAGTGGCAGCCAAGCACTTTTTCGCACCGCAGGCGTGGGAGTGCGCTTCCGCCGCCGTGGACCTGGACGCGGTACGCCGCGCGCTACAGACGGATCCGTTCGCACAATCCAAGATGGAGGAGGTGCGAAGAGGGACAGCAAAGGACGACGAATTCCAGGTACGCGACGGCCTGCTAACCCGCAAAGGTGCTCTCTACGTGCCGGGAGACGATCTCCGCGCGAAGGTTCTACAGCAGTTACACGACGCACCCAGCGCGGGTCACTTCGGCAAAGAAAAGACGGCGGACTTAGTAGCCAGGGACTTTTGGTGGCCCCAGATGCGAGGAGAGGTCGCGGATTACGTCGCCAGGTGTGACACTTGTCAGAGGTCCAAGCCAGTGCACAAGAAGCCAGCTGGATTGCTGGAACCGCTGGAGACGCCACTACAGCCGTGGGAAAGGGTGGCGCTGGACTTTGTTACTGATCTGCCCAGTTCGCGGGGCAAGACGGCGGTGCTTGTGGTTGTAGACCTCTTCACCAAGATGGCGCACTTCATTCCTTGCGCGAAGGTGGCAACAGCGGAACAGACCGCCAAGCTGTTCATAGACCACGTGTTCCGGGTGCACGGCTTACCACGGTCCCTCCTGTCCGACCGGGGTCGCCAATTCATTTCCAGTTTCTGGCAGAAGCTCCTGGGCATCCTGAATGTCAAGATCAACTTAGCGTCAGCGAGACACCCGCAAACCAACGGCCAAGCGGAGAGGGTCAACGCCATCATGCAGCAGTACCTGCGATGTTACGCCAATCAAAAGCCTGCAACTTGGGTGGACTACTTATCGATGGCCGAGTTTGCCTACAACAACACGAAGCACGCGTCAACGGGGGTGACACCGTTCTTCGCCAACAATGGGCGACATCCCAGAACCTTCCCGACGTTGGAGACAACGACGCAGGGGGAGTCGCAGGGAGCTGAGCATTTAGCGGCAGAATTGCAGGAGGTCCACGAGGAGCTACGACGGCACTTGGAACTAGCTAAACACGCCTACAAAGTGCAGGCAGACAGGCACAGGAGGGCAGGAGAAGACATCCAGGTGGGGGACTGGGTATGGTTAGCAGCCCAGGCGGTGCCGGCCAAGTCGTTAGCTAAGAAGAAGCTAGGGCACAAACAGCTAGGGCCATACCAAGTTGAGGGCAGGATCAATCCCGTAGCTTTTCGGTTGACCCTCCCAGAAGGTTCCAGAATGCAGCCGGTCTTTCATAGGTCGGTGCTTACACCCTACAAGGCCCCACACAGATTTCAGGAGCCAGGGACGGCACCAGACCCACGTAGAAAGTCACCGGGGGGGGAAGTCACCGAGGACCCCGCCACTCAACGAGGTCACGGAAATTCTGGACTCGAGATGGGGGGAGTAGAATACCTCCTCGCCAGGGAAGGTACCCCCGCCAGCGCCAACAGTTGGGTGCCAGATTATGCTCTGGAGGAACCTCTTCTTAAAGACGAGTTCCATGCGCTCTTCCCACACAGGCCCATGCCAGCGGAGTATTTTGACGACTGGCTTTTTACGCCCACACTTTCAGACAGCACCTTCCGGGGGTTCTCCTCCGCAGAGGAGACCACGCCGGAATCGAGCCTTCCAAGGGGATCGTGCTCGGGGGTGGACACGGACCGCTCTTACTGGTGGGACGATCGACCAGAAGAGGAGTGGCGCAGGGGGTGGCAAAGGGGGCCTTGGCAAGCAGCATCGCCTGAAGTAACAGGGGAAGGGGAGGACTTGGATGTGTTGGGGGAGGACCCCGGTTTCGAGCACTTATACACTGAACTGGAAGCAGAGGAGATCGACGTCGACGAACTGTATCCAGCATCTACCCCCGCTACAACGGAGCTCCCGGAACCTGCGCCCGAGCAGCGGGAGGGGGGAAGGGGGGCCTTCGAGGGGGGGATGGATGTCAGGGGTTCAGGGACAGAGGCACAGGGTAGGCAGGAGATGGAGAGCGATGGGGATGAGTCCCAGGACAACGAGGAAGAGGATGACAATGACTCAAGAGATTCCATGAGTCTTTCCAGCGAATCAGAGGATTCCCAGAAGGGGGCGCCGGTGGTCAGGGCCAGGGGAGCCCCAGGGGGGACGTGTCAGGAGCAGGGGGCCAGCGGGGGATCCCAAAGTGGCAGCTGGGCGTCAGGACCAGTCTCCCCAACAGAGTGCAGCGAAGGGGGTGGTGGTTCCAGTGTATCAGGGGAAGCAGCTCCGGCAGCAGAGAAGGGAGGGAGGTCGGAGCAAGGCACCCTCCCGGAAGGGGAGGGGAGTAGTGAAGGGAGTAGTGTAACTGTCAAAAGGCAGGTTCGAGGTTGGGCGCGCGCGCCAAGTTCAAATGTAGAGGCGCGCGGAAGTACAGGGAGCCCGGAGGAGGAGGGGCCAGGTCCCAAAGCCCGCAGGAGGGGGCAAGAGCAATCTGGGGATTCCGCGTCAGAGGAATCCAGGAGGGGCGAAACCCCAGCGGGCAGGAAGACCCTGCGGAAAAGGAAAGAGAGAAAGAGGTGGAGCAGCGCAAGCCTCTTAAACTGGTGCAGGGGAGGGACTAACTCAGAGGGGACGTCAAAGGTCTAAGCGTAACAGACGTGGGGCTGCGCGCCTCGGATGTGAAGCAAACAATGAACTGCAATAAACACTTTTGTATATAAGAAGAGATTGGCGTTGGTCTTTTGTGAGCTGAGACCTGAGGCAGCCCTGACACTAACCCTAACCCTAACCCTAACCCTAACCATAAACCTAACCCTAAACCTAAACCTAACCCTAAACCTAAACCTAAACCTAAACCCTAACCCTAAACCTAAACCTAAACCTAAACCTAAACCTAACCCTAACCCTAAACCTAACCCTAAACCTAAACCCTATCCCTAAACCTAACCCTAAACCTAACCCTAACCCTAACCCTAACCCTAACCCTAACCCTAACCCTAACCCTAAACCTAACCCTAACCCTAAACCTAACTGTCAGGGGTTCAGGGACAGAGGCACAGGGTAGGCAGGAGATGGAGAGCGATGGGGATGAATCCCAGGACAGCGAGGAAGAGGATGACAATGACTCAAGAGATTCCATGAGTCTTTCCAGCGAATCAGAGGATTCCCAGAAGGGGGCGCCGGTGGTCAGGGCCAGGGGAGCCCCAAGGGGGACGTGTCAGGAACAGGGGACCAGCAGGGGATCCCAAAGTGACAGCTGGACGTCAGGACCAGCCTCCCCGCCAGAGTGCAGTGAAGGGGGTGGAGGTTCCAGTGTATCAGGGGAAGCAGCTCCGGCAGCAGAGAAGGGAAGGAGGTCGGAGCAAGCCACCTTCCCGGAAGGGGAGGGGAGTAGTGAAGGGAGTAGTGTAACTGTCAAAAGGAAGGTTAGAGGTTGGGCGCGCGCGCCAAGTTCAAATGTAGAGGCGCGCGGAAGTACAGGGAGCCCGGAGGAGGAGGGGCCAGGTCCCAATGCCCGCAGGAGGGGGGAAGAGCAGTCAGGGGATTCCGCGTCAGGGGAATCCAGGAGGGGCGAAACCCCAGGGGGCAGGAAGACCCTGCGAAAAAGGAAAGAGAGGAAGAGGTGGAGCAGCGCAAGCTTCTTAAACTGGTGCAGGGGAGGGACTGACTCAGAGGGGACTTCAACGGTCTAAGCGTAAGAGACGTGGGGCTGCGCGCCTCGGATGTGAAGTGAACAATGAACTGCAATAAACACTTTTGTATATAAGAAGAGATTGGCGTTGGTCTTTTGTGAGCTGAGACTTGAGGCAGCCCTGACAGTAAGTCCCCTCTCAGAGAAACCGCAAAATTTTTTTTTTGCAAAGCTCACGAAGTTTGGCAGACATGACTACTGAGGAGCAGATAACGACCCTGCAAAACGCAGTCGCTGAACTCTCCGCTGCAGTACGGGTCTCTCAGAAGACAGTTGCCGAAGCAGAAGCGCGATGCCAGGATCTGCAAGCCAGGTGGGATCATGCGTGCAAACAGGGGTTCCCGGGGTCCAGATCAGAGGGAATCGGACTCGGACGGAGGGGGGGCAATTTAGTAGCCCACTTCGATGGAAACCTGAAGCATTATCCCAGTTTCAGAGCAGACGTCGTATACGCGCTGCATTTGCTTCGGAAAGACTTCAAAGATGAGGAGGAGAAGGTAGGCTTTATTGTGTCCCACTTGCATGGGGAAGCTAGAGCCTGGTTACGCAATTTGTGGCGTGAAGATGGTCCTGCCCGCAGGAACTCTGATGAATTTATCAAAGCCATGGACGCTTGCTTCCAATCTACAGTTGATGTTGATGTGGCGCGCCGGGAGATGCATGGATTGCGGCAGGGCAAGGCTACAGTGCGTCAGTACCATTCTCGCTTTTTTGCTTTGCTGAATGTGCTGGGCTGGGAAAAGGACTCATTGGCAGTGAGAGACTTGTTCTGGGAGGGGCTTCATGGCTCCGTAAGAGATGAGTTGGCCAGGGGGGACAGACCTCAAACCCTAGCAGACGTCGTGCAGAGGGCACTCATGATAGGAGTGCGCCACGAAGAACGCCCTTGGCACAGTGAGGAGGGGCGCCAAGTCCGCGCACCAGCTAGAGCGCCTCCTTTTCTTCCCAGCGACCTGGGACGTACGCATCCCTCGCCTCGGCTGAGGGAGGGGGAAGAACCAATGGAACTGGGTGGTGCAAACGCTCAGACAGCTGCCGGAGCCTCAGCGTCCGGAGCAGTCAAGGCGAAGCCTCCTAGAGGGACCAGGAAGTGTTACGTCTGTGACAGTGCGCAGCACATGGCCAAAGAGTGTCCCCAGAGGCTCCAGAAGCACACTGCAGCCTTAGCAACAGTAACAGGGGAAGCGCTCCAAGGAGAGCAGTTTCAGGGAAACGACAATGCCTGGCTGGAAGCAGACATGCTGGGGCTCCGCCAGGCAAGTCAGTGAAGCAGTCCCCAGCGCTTTTGCAGCCTACAAACCCCTTACCACCCAAGCTAGTGGTGCAGCTCACTGCTACTCTCCAGCTACCTAATGGACTCACCCTGGAAGTCCCCATTACAATTGACTCAGGGAGCAACGCAGATTTCGTGGGGATGCAGTTCATCAAGCAGCATCGCATAGCGCTACTACCAGCCACGCTGCCTCTGAACGTCGTCACGGTAGATGGCAGGAAGTTGCTGGGCGGGCAAGTGGTACAACAGACGCCACCCATGCTGCTGAAAATTGGGAATCATCGCGAGGTCATCAGTTTCAATGTCACCCGACTGTCAGACACGCCTATAGTGTTAGGCATGAGTTGGCTGGATAGACACAGCGCATCATTAGCGTGGTACCAGCGGCAGCTCACCTTTGGCTCGTCCTACTGCGCACAACATTGCATACAGACCGGCCAGGAGGAGGAGGGCCAAGAGGAAGGGCAACAGTTGCATCTAGGCATGGTGCAGGCAGTGCCCCACAAGTACAAGGGGTTTTTGGAGGTCTTCTGCGAAAAAGAAGCTGACCAATTGCCACCCCACCGGCCCTACGACTGTGCAATTGACCTCTTACCAGGGGCGACGCTACCGACTGCGAAGCTGTATTCCATGTCTGAAGATGAGATGCAGGAACTCAGGGAGTTCATAGATCACAATTTGAAGCGAGGATTCATCCGAGAATCCAAGGCAGTGGGGGGCAGTCCTGTGTTTTTCGTGAAGAAGGACACGCCCCCAAAAAGGCTCCTTGTGGACTATAGGGCCATAAACTCGATGACAAAGCCCAAAGCCTTCCCCATGCCCAAAATTAACGACCTGCTCGCGACGGTAAGGAAGGGGAGGATCTTCACCAAGTTGGATCTGCGCGGAGCATACAATCTAATACGCATGAGGGAAGGTGACGAGTGGAAGACGGCCATGTTCACACCGCTGGGCACCTATGAATACAGAGTTATGCCGTTTGGTCTCCAAAATGGCTTCCACTGTTTCCAAGCCTTCATGCACCACGTGCTAGCGGGACTCCTCTACAAGAAGTGCGTCTGCTTCCTCGACGACATTCTGATCTTCTCAGAATCGCAGGAGACTCACGAGAGAGACGTAAAGGAGGTCCTGCAGAGGCTGCGGGAGCACAGGCTCTACGCCAAACTGGAGAAGTGCCAGTTCGACGTGACGGAGGTGGATTTCCTGGGCTACCGGCTGTCCGACAAGGGACTAGCCATGGACAGCGCCAAGGTCCGCGCGGTGTTGGACTGGAATAGCCCGCGCAATCGGAAGGAAGTCCAGAGGTTCGTCGGCTTCGCCAACTTTTACCGCAAGTTCATCAGGGGTTTCGCGAAAGAGACGGCAGCTATCACGGACACCCTCAGTTCCAAGAAGAAAAAGTTCACCTGGACGGACCAGGCGGAGCAGTCCTTCAGGAGACTTAAGAGTCTCTTCGCGTCCGAAGAACAGCTGCTACACGTGAATCCCGGCAGGCCCATGCGGGTTGAAACTGACGCATCTGACAGAGCAGTGGGGGCCGTCCTCTTGCAGGAAGATCCGCAAGGGAACTGGAGGCCCTGCGCTTTCTATTCCCGGAAGCTCAGCAAGTCGGAACAGAACTACACCATCTGGGACAGGGAGTTGTTGGCCATCCACGCGGCTTTCAAGGCGTGGCGGCACTTCCTCATCGGAGCCAAGCACACCGTGCAAGTCCGCACGGACCACAAGAACCTAGAGTATTGGCGCACGGCGAAGCTCCAGAGCCAGAAGCACATAAGATGGGCGGAGTTCTTTGCGGATTTCGACTTCAAGATAGAGTATATCCTGGGAGACAACAACGTCATTGCGGATGCCCTCTCCAGGAAACCGCAGTATCTCGAGGAAGCGGCACCAGTGGCAGCCAGGCACATTTTCGCACCGCAGGCGTGGGCATGGGCTTCCGCCGCCGTGGACCTGGACGCGTACGACGCGCGCTACAGACGGATCCGTTCGCACAATCCAAGATGGAGGAGGTGCGCAGAGGGACAGCAAAGGACGACAAATTCCAGATACGCGACGGCCTGCTAACCCGCAAAGGTGCTCTCTACGTGCCGGGAGACGATCTCCGCGCGAAGGTTCTACAGCAGTTACACGACGCACCCAAGGCGGGTCACTTCGGCAAGGAAAAGACGGTGGACATAGTAGCCAGGGACTTTTGGTGGCCCCAGATGCGAGGAGAGGTCGCGGATTACGTCGCCAGGTGTGACACTTGTCAAAGGTCCAAGCCAGTGCACAAGAAGCCAGCGGGATTGCTGGAACCGCTGGAGACGCCACTACAGCCGTGGGAAAGGGTGGCGCTGGACTTTGTTACTGATCTGCCCAGTTCGCGAGGCAAGACGGCGGTGCTTGTGGTTGTAGACCTGTTCACCAAGATGGCGCACTTCATTCCTTGCGCGAAGGTGGCAACAGCGGAACAGACCGCCAAGCTGTTCATAGACCACGTGTTCCGGGTGCACGGCTTACCACGGTCCATCTTGTCCGACCGGGGTCGCCAATTCATTTCCAGTTTCTGGCAGAAGCTCCTGGGCATCCTGAATGTCAAGATCAACTTAGCGTCGGCGAGACACCCGCAAACCAACGGCCAAGCGGAGAGGGTCAACGCCATCATGCAGCAGTACCTGCGATGTTACGCCAATCAAAAGCCTGCAACTTGGGTGGATTACTTACCGATGGCCGAGTTTGCCTACAACAACACGAATCACGCGTCAACGGGGGTGACACCGTTCTTCGCCAACAATGGGCGACATCCCAGAACCTTCCCGACGTTGGAGACAACGACGCAGGGGGAGTCGCAGGGAGCTGAGCATTTAGCAGCAGAATTGCAGGAGGTCCACGAGGAGCTACGACGGCACTTGGAACTAGCTAAACACGCCTACAAGGTGCAGGCAGACAGGCACAGGAGGGCAGGAGAAGACATCCAGGTGGGGGACTGGGTATGGTTAGCAGCCCAGGCGGTGCCGGCCAAGTCGTTGGCTAAGAAGAAGCTAGGACACAAACAGTTAGGACCATACCAAGTTGAGGGCAGGATCAACCCCGTAGCTTTTCGGTTGACACTCCCAGAAGGTTCCAGAATGCACCCGGTCTTTCATAGGTCGGTGCTTACACCCTACAAAGCCCCACACAGATTTCAGGAGCCAGGGACGGCACCAGACCCACGTAGAAAGTCACCGGGGGGGAAGTCACCGAGGGCCCCGACACTCAACGAGGCCACGGAAATTCTGGACTCAAGATGGGGGGAGGAGGGAGTGGAATACCTCCTCGCCAGGGAAGGTACCCCGGCCAGCGCCAACAGTTGGGTGCCAGATTATGGTCTGGAGGAACCTCTTCTCAAAGACGAGTTCCATGCACTCTTCCCACACAGGCCCATGGCAGCGGAGTATTTTGACGACTGGCTTTTTACGCCCACACTTTCAGGCAGCACCTTCCGGGGGTTCTCCTCCGCAGAGGAGACCACGCCGGAATCGAGCCCTCCAAGGGGATCGTGCTCGGGGGTGGACACGGACCGCTCTTATTGGTGGGACGATCAACCAGAAGTGGGGTGGCGACGGGAGCCTTGGCAAGCAGCATCGCCTGAAGTAACAGGGGGAGGGAAGGACTTGGATGTGTTGGGGGAGGACCCTGTTTTCGAGCACTCATACACTGAACTGGAAGCAGAGGAGATCGACGTCGACAGACTGTATCCAGCATCTACCCCCGCTACAACGGAGTTCCCGGAACCTGCGCCCGAGCAGCGGGAAGGGGGAAGGGGGGGCTTCGAGGGGGGGATGGATGTCAGGGGTTCAGGGACAGAGGCACAGGGTAGGCAGGAGATGGAGAGCGATGGGGATGAATCCCAGGACAGCGAGGAAGAGGATGACAATGACTCAAGAGATTCCATGAGTCTTTCCAGCGAATCAGAGGATTCCCAGAAGGGTGCGCCGGTGGTCAGGGCCAGGGGAGCCCCAGGGGGGACGTGTCAGGAACAGGGGGCCAGCAGGGGATCCCAAAGTGACAGCTGGGCGTCAGGACCAGCCTCCCCGCCAGAGTGCAGCGAAGGGGGTGGAGGTTCCAGTGTATCAGGGGAAGCAGCTCCGGCAGCAGAGAAGGGAAGGAGGTCGGAGCAAGGCACCCTCCCGGAAGGGGAGGGGAGTAGTGAAGGGAGTAGTGTAACTGTCAAAAGGAAGGTTAGAGGTTGGGCGCGCGCGCCAAGTTCAAATGTAGAGGCGCGCGGAAGTACAGGGAGCCCGGAGGAGGAGGGGCCAGGTCCCAAAGCCCGCAGGAGGGGGGAAGAGCAGTCTGGGGATTCCGCGTCAGGGGAATCCAGGAGGGGCGAAACCCCAGGGGGCAGGAAGACCCTGCGGAAAAGGAAAGAGAGGAAGAGGTGGAGCAGCGCAAGCTTCTTAAACTGGTGCAGGGGAGGGACTGACTCAGAGGGGACTTCAACGGTCTATGCGTAACAGACGTGGGGCTGCGCGCCTCGGATGTGAAGCGAACAATGAACTGCAATAAACACTTTTGTATATAAGAAGAGATTGGCGTTGGTCTTTTGTGAGCTGAGACTTGAGGCAGCCCTGACACTAACCCTAACCCTAACCCTAACACCAACCCTAACCCTAACCCTAACCCTAACCCTAACCCTAACCCTAACCCTAACCCTAACCCTAACCCTAAACTCTAACCCTAACCCTTACCCTAAACCCTAACCCCTAACCCTAACCCTAACCCTAACCCCTAACCCCTAACCCCTAACCCTAACCCTAACCCTAACCCTAACCCTAACCCTAACCCTAACTGTCAGGGGTTCAGGGACAGAGGCACAGGGTAGGCAGGAGATGGAGAGCGATGGGGATGAATCCCAGGACAGCGAGGAAGAGGATGACAATGACTCTAGAGATTCCATGAGTCTTTCCAGCGAATCAGAGGATTCCCAGAAGGGGGCGCCGGTGGTCAAGGCCAGGGGAGCCCCAGGGGGGACGTGTCAGGAGCAGGGGGCCAGCGGGGGATCCCAAAGTGGCAGCTGGGCGTCAGGACCAGCCTCCCCGCCAGAGTGCAGCGAAGGGGGTGGAGGTTTCAGTGTATCAGGGGAAGTGGCTCCGGCAGCAGAGAAAGGAGGGAGGTCGGAGCAAGCCACCCTCCCGGAAGGGGAGGGGAGTAGTGAAGGGAGTAGTGTAGCTGTTAAAAGGATGGTTAGAGGTTGGGCGCGCGCGCCAAGTTCAAATGTAGAGGCGCGCGGAAGTACAGGGAGCCCGGAGGAGGGGCCAGGTCCCAAAGCCCGCAGGAGGGGGCAAGAGCAGTCTGATTCCGCGTCAGAGGAATCCAGGAGGGGCGAAACCCCAGCGGGCAGAAAGACCCTGCGGAAAAGGAAAGAGAGAAAGAGGTGGAGCAGCGCAAGCCTCTTAAACTGGTGCAGGGGAGGGACGGATTCAGAGGGGACTTCAGCGGTCTAAGCCTAGCAGTCGTAGGGCTGCGTGCCTCGGATGTGAAGCAAACAATGAACTGCAATAAACACTTTTGTATATAAGAAGAGATAGGCGTTGGTCTTTTGTGAGCTGAGACTTGAGGCAGCCTTGACAGTAAGTCCCCTCTCAAAAACCGCAAAAAAATTTTTTTGCAAAGCTCACGAAGTTTGGCAGACATGACTACTGAGTAGCAGATAACGACCCTGCAAAACGCAGTCGCTGAACTCTCCGTTGCAGTACGGGTCTCTCAGAAGACAGTTGCCGAAGCAGAAGCGCGATGCCAGGATCTGCAAGCCAGGTGGGATCAGGCGTGCAAACAGGGGTTCCCGGGGTCCAGATCAGAGGGAATCGGACTCGGACGGAGGGGGGGCAATTTAGTAGCCCACTTCGATGGGAACCTGAAGCATTATCCCAATTTCAGAGCAGACGTCCTATACGCGCTGCATTTGCTTCGAAAAGACTTCAAAGATGAGGAGGAGAAAGTAGGCTTTATTGTGTCCCATTTGCATGGGGAAGCTAGAACCTGGTTACGCAATTTGTGGCGCGAAGATGGTTTTGCCCGCAGGGACTCTGACGAATTTATCAAAGCCATGGACGCTTGCTTCCAATCTACCGTTGACGTTGATGTGGCGCGCCAGGAGATGCATGGATTGCGGCAGGGCAAGGCTACAGTGGGTCAGTACCATTCTCGCTTTTTTGCATTGCTGAATGTGCTGGGCTGGGAAAAGGACTCCCTGGCAGTGAGAGACTTGTTCTGGGAGGGGCTTCATGGCTCAGTAAAAGATGAGCTGGCTAGGGGAGACAGACCTCAAACCCTAGCAGACGTCGTGCAGAGGGCACTCACGAAAGGGGTGCGCCACGAAGAACGCCCTTGGCACAGTGAGGAGGGGCGTCACGTCCGCTCACCAGCTAGAGCGCCTCCTTTTCTTCCCAGGGACGTACAAATCCCTCGCCTATGCTGAAGGGAGGGGAGGAACCAATGGAGCTGGGTGGTGCAAAGGCTCAGAAAGCTGCCGGAGCCTCAGCGTCTGGAGCAGTCAAGGCGAAGCCTCCTAGAGGGACCAGGAAGTGTTACATCTGTGACAGTGCACAGCACATGGCTAAAGAGTGTCCCCAGAGGCTTCAGAAGCACACTGCAGCCTTAGCAACAGTAACAGGGGAAGCGTTCCAAGGAGAACAGTTTCAGGGAAACGAGAATGCCTGGCTGGAAGCAGAGATGCTGGGGCTCCGCCAGGCAAGTCAGTGAAGCAGTCCCCAGCGCTTTTGCAGCCTACAGACCCCTTACCACCCAAGCCAGTGGTGCAGCTCACTGCTACTCTCCAGCTACCTAATGGACTCACCCTGGAAGTCCCCATTACAATTGACTCAGGGAGCAACGCAGACTTCGTGGGGATGCAGTTCATCAAGCAGCATCGCATAGCGCTACTACCAGCCACGCTGCCTCTGAACGTCGTCACGGTAGATGGCAGGAAGTTGCTGGGTGGGCAAGTGGTACAACAGACGCCACCCATGCTGCTGAAAATTGGGAATCATCGCGAGGTCATCAGTTTCAATGTCACCCAACTGTCAGACACGCCTATAGTGTTAGGCATGAGTTGGCTGGATAGACACAGCCCATCATTAGCGTGGTACCAGCGGCAGCTCACCTTTGGCTCGTCCTACTGCGCACAACATTGCATCCAGACCGGCCAGGAGGAGGAGGGCCAGGAGGAAGGGCAACAGTTGCATCTAGGCATGGTGCAGGCAGTGCCCCACAAGTACAAGGGGTTTTTGGAGGTCTTCTGCGAAAAGGAAGCTGACCAATTACCACCCCACCGGCCCTACGACTGTGCAATTGACCTCTTACCAGGGGCGACGCTGCCGACTGCGAAGCTGTATTCCATGTCTGAAGATGAGATGCAGGAACTCAGGGAGTTCATAGATCACAATTTGAAGCGGGGATTCATCCGAGAATCCAAGGCAGTGGGGGGCAGTCCTGTGTTTTTCGTGAAGAAGAAGGACACGCCCCAAAAAAGACTCATTGTGGACTATAGGGCCATAAACTCGATGACAAAGCCCAAGGCCTTCCCCATGCCCAAGATTGACGACCTGCTCGCAACGGTGAGGAAGGGGAGGATCTTCACCAAGTTGGATCTACGCGGAGCATACAATCTAATACGCATGAGGGAAGGTGACGAGTGGAAGACGGCCATGTTCACGCCGCTGGGCACCTATGAATACAGAGTTATGCCGTTTGGTCTCCAAAATGGCTCCCACTGTTTCCAAGCATTCATGCACCACGTGCTAGCAGGACTCCTCTACAAGAAGTGCGTATGCTTCCTCGACGACATTCTGATCTTCTCAGAATCGCAGGAGACTCACGAGAGAGACGTAAAGGAGGTCCTGCAGAGGCTACGGGAGCACAGACTCTACGCCAAACTGGAGAAGTGCCAGTTCGACGTGACGGAGGTGGATTTCCTGGGCTACCGGCTGTCCGACAAGGGACTAGCCATGGACAGCGCCAAAGTCCGCGCGGTGTTGGACTGGAATAGCCCGCGCAATCGGAAGGAGGTCCAGAGGTTCGTCGGCTTCGCCAACTTTTACCGCAAGTTCATCAGGGGTTTCGCGAAAGAGACGGCAGCTATCACGGACACCCTCAGTTCCAAGAAGAAAAAGTTCACCTGGACGGACCAGGCGGAGCAGTCCTTCAGGAGACTTAAGAGTCTCTTCGCGTCCGAAGACCAGCTGCTACACGTGAATCCCGGCAGGCCCATGCGGGTTGAGACTGACGCATCTGACAGAGCAGTGGGGGCCGTCCTCTTGCAGGAAGATCCACAAGGGAACTGGAGGCCCTGCGCTTTCTATTCCCGGAAGCTCAGCAAGTCGGAACAGAACTACACCATCTGGGACAGGGAGTTGTTGGCCATCCACGCGGCTTTCAAGGCGTGGCGGCACTTCATCATCGGAGCCAAGCACACCGTGCAGGGTTAGGGTTAGGGTTTAGGGGTTAGGGTTAGGGTTTAGGGGTTAGGGTTACTGTCAAGGCTGCCTCAAGTCTCAGCTCACAAAAGACTAACGCCAATCTCTTCTTATATACAAAAGTGTTTATTGCAGTTCATTGTTTGCTTCACATCCGAGGCGTGCAGCCCTACGTCTGCTAGGCTTAGACCGCTGAAGTCCCCTCTGAATCCGTCCCTCCCCTGCACCAGTTTAAGAGGCTTGCGCTGCTCCACCTCTTTCTCTCTTTCCTTTTCCGCAGGGTCTTTCTGCCCGCTGGGGTTTCGCCCCTCCTGGATTCCTCTGACGCGGAATCAGACTGCTCTTGCCCCCTCCTGCGGGCTTTGGGACCTGGCCCCTCCTCCGGGCTCCCTGTACTTCCGCGCGCCTCTACATTTGAACTTGGCGCGCGCGCCCAACCCTCCTGTGCCTGTCTGCCTGCACTTTGTAGGCGTGTTTAGCTAGTTCCAAGTGCCGTCGTAGCTCCTCGTGGACCTCCTGCAATTCTGCTGCTAAATGCTCAGCTCCCTGCGACTCCCCCTGCGTCGTTGTCTCCAACGCCGGGAAGGTTCTGGGATGTCGCCCATTGTTGGCGAAGACCGGTGTCACCCCCGTTGACGCGTGCTTCGTGTTGTTGTAGGCAAACTCGGCCATCGGTAAGTAGTCCACCCAAGTTGCAGGCTTTTGATTGGCGTAACATCGCAGGTACTGCTGCATGATGGCGTTGACCCTCTCCGCTTGGCCGTTGGTTTGCGGGTGTCTCGCCGACGCTAAGTTGATCTTGACATTCAGGATGCCCAGGAGCTTCTGCCAGAAACTGGAAATGAATTGGCGACCCCGGTCGGACAGGATGGACCGCGGTAAGCCGTGCACCTGGAACACGTGGTCTATGAACAGCTTGGCGGTCTGTTCCGCTGTTGCCACCTTCGCGCAAGGAATGAAGTGCGCTATCTTGGTGAACAGATCTACAACCACAAGCACCGCCGTCTTGCCCCGCGAACTGGGCAGATCAGTAACAAAGTCCAGCGCCACCCTTTCCCACGGCTGTAGTGGCGTCTCCAGTGGTTCCAGCAATCCCGCTGGCTTCTTGTGCACTGGCTTGGACCTTTGACAAGTGTCACACCTGGCGACGTAATCCGCGACCTCTCCCCGCATCTGGGGCCACCAAAAGTCTCTGGCTACTAAGTCCACCGTCTTTTCTTTGCCGAAGTGACCCGCGCTGGGTGCGTCGTGTAACTGCTGTAAAACCTTCGCGCGGAGATCGTCTCCCGGCACGTAGAGAGCACCTTTGCGGGTCAGCAGGCCGTCGCGTATCTGGAATTCGCCGTCCTTTGCTGTCCCTCGTCGCACCTCCTCCATCTTGGATTGTGCTAACGGATCCGACTGTAGCGCGCGGCGTACCGCGTCCAGGTCCACGGCGGCGGAAGCGCACGCCCACGCTTGCGGTGCGAAAATGTGCCTGGCTGCCACTGGTGCCACTTACTCGAGATACTGCGGTTTCCTGGAGAGCGCATCCGCTATGACGTTGTTGTCTCCCGGGATATACTCTATCCGGAAATCGAAATCCGCAAAGAACTCCGCCCATCTCATGTGCCTCTGGCTCTGGAGCTTCGCCGTGCGCCAATACTCTAGGTTCTTGTGGTCCGTACGGACCTGCACGGTGTGCTTGGCTCCGATGAGGAAGTGCCGCCACGCCTTGAAAGCCGCGTGGATGGCCAACAACTCCCTGTCCCAGATGGTGTAGTTCTGTTCCGACTTGCTGAGCTTCCGGGAATAGAAAGCGCAGGGCCTCCAGTTCCCTTGTGGATCTTCCTGCAAGAGGACGGCCCCCACTGCTCTGTCAGATGCGTCAGTCTCAACCCGCATGGGCCTGCCGGGATTCACGTGTAGCAGCTGTTCTTCGGACGCGAAGAGACTCTTAAGTCTCCTGAAGGACTGCTCCGCCTGGTCCGTCCAGGTGAACTTTTTCTTCTTGGAACTGAGGGTGTCCGTGATAGCTGCCGTCTCTTTCGCGAAACCCCTGATGAACTTGCGGTAAAAGTTGGCGAAACCGACGAACCTCTGGACCTCCTTCCGATTGCGCGGGCTATTCCAGTCCAACACCGCGCGGACTTTGGCGCTGTCCATGGCTAGTCCCTTGTCGGACAGCCGGTAGCCCAGGAAATCCACCTCCGTCACGTCGAACTGGCACTTCTCCAGTTTGGCGTAGAGTCTGTGCTCCCGTAGCCTCTGCAGGACCTCCTTTACGTCTCTCTCGTGAGTCTCCTGCGATTCTGAGAAGATCAGAATGTCGTCGAGGAAGCATACGCACTTCTTGTAGAGGAGTCCTGCTAGCACGTGGTGCATGAATGCTTGGAAACAGTGGGAGCCATTTTGGAGACCAAACGGCATAACTCTGTATTCATAGGTGCCCAGCGGCGTGAACATGGCCGTCTTCCACTCGTCACCTTCCCTCATGCGTATTAGATTGTATGCTCCGCTGTCATCCGCGTAGATCCAACTTGGTGAAGATCCTCCCCTTCCTCACCGTCGCGAGCAGGTCGTCAATCTTGGGCATGGGGAAGGCCTTGGGCTTTGTCATCGAGTTTATGGCCCTATAGTCCACAATGAGCCGTTTTTGGGGCGTGTCTTTCTTCTTCACGAAAAACACAGGACTGCCCCCCACTGCCTTGGATTCTCGGATGAATCCCCGCTTCAAATTGTGATCTATGAACTCCCTGAGTTCCTGCATCTCATCTTCAGACATGGAATACAGCTTCGCAGTCGGTAGCGTCGCCCCTGGTAAGAGGTCAATTGCACAGTCGTAGGGCCGGTGGGGTGGTAATTGGTCAGCTTCCTTTTCGCAGAAGACCTCCAAAAACCCCTTGTACTTGTGGGGCACTGCCTGCACCATGCCTAGATGCAACTGTTGCCCTTCCTCCTGGCCCTCCTCCTCCTGGCCGGTCTGGATGCAATGTTGTGCGCAGTAGGACGAGCCAAAGGTGAGCTGCCGCTGGTACCACGCTAATGATGGGCTGTGTCTATCCAGCCAACTCATGCCTAACACTATAGGCGTGTCTGACAGTTGGGTGACATTGAAACTGATGACCTCGCGATGATTCCCAATTTTCAGCAGCATGGGTGGCGTCTGTTGTACCACTTGCCCACCCAGCAACTTCCTGCCATCTACCGTGACGACGTTCAGAGGCAGCGTGGCTGGTAGTAGCGCTATGTGATGCTGCTTGATGAACTGCATCCCCACGAAGTCTGCGTTGCTCCCTGAGTCAATCGTAATGGGGACTTCCAGGGTGAGTCCATTAGGTAGCTGGAGAGTAGCAGTGAGCTGCACCACTGGCTTGGGTGGTAAGGGGTCTGTAGGCTGCAAAAGCGCTGGGGACTGCTTCACTGACTTGCCTGGCGGAGCCCCAGCATCTCTGCTTCCAGCCAGGCATTCTCGTTTCCCTGAAACTGTTCTCCTTGGAACGCTTCCCCTGTTACTGTTGCTAAGGCTGCAGTGTGCTTCTGAAGCCTCTGGGGACACTCTTTAGCCATGTGCTGTGCACTGTCACAGATGTAACACTTCCTGGTCCCTCTAGGAGGCTTCGCCTTGACTGCTCCGGACGCTGAGGCTCCGGCAGCTGTCTGAGCCTTTGCACCACCCAGCTCCATTGGTTCCTCCCCTCCCTTCAGCATAGGCGAGGGATTTGTACGTCCCAGGTCCCTGGGAAGAAAAGGAGGCGCTCTAGCTGGTGGGCGGACGTGACGCCCCTCCTCACTGTGCCAAGGGCGTTCTTCGTGGCGCACCCCTATCGTGAGTGCCCTCTGCACGACGTCTGCTAGGGTTTGAGGTCTGTCTCCCCTAGCCAGCTCATCTTTTACTGAGCCATGAAGCCCCTCCCAGAACAAGTCTCTCACTGCCAGGGAGTCCTTTTCCCAGCCCAGCACATTCAGCAATGCAAAAAAGCGAGAATGGTACTGACGCACTGTAGCCTTGCCCTGCCGCAATCCATGCATCTCCTGGCGCGCCACATCAACGTCAACGGTAGATTGGAAGCAAGCGTCCATGTCTTTGATAAATTCGTCAGAGTCCCTGCGGGCAAGACCATCTTCGCGCCACAAATTGCGTAACCAGGTTCTAGCTTCCCCATGCAAATGGGACACAATAAAGCCTACTTTCTCCTCCTCATCTTTGAAGTCTTTTCGAAGCAAATGCAGCGCGTATACGACGTCTGCTCTGAAATTGGGATAATG
This sequence comes from Podarcis pityusensis, assembly GCF_964106645.2. Lineage (NCBI taxonomy): Eukaryota > Metazoa > Chordata > Lepidosauria > Squamata > Lacertidae > Podarcis > Podarcis pityusensis. The sequence continues at coordinate 20,946 of NW_028293325.1, forward strand.
CTTCAGGTTCCCATCGAAGTGGGCTACTAAATTGCCCCCCCTCCGTCCGAGTCCGATTCCCTCTGTTCTGGACCCCGGGAACCCCTCTTTGCACGCCTGATCCCACCTAGCTTGCAGATCCTGGCATCGCGCGTCTGCTTCGGCAACTGTCTTCTGAGAGACCCGTACTGCAACGGAGAGTTCAGCGACTGCGTTTTGCAGGGTCGTTATCTGCTCCTCAGTAGTCATGTTTGCCAAACTTCGTGAGCTTTGCAAAAAAAAATTTTTGCGGTTTGTGAGAGGGGACTTACTGTCAGGGCTGCCTCAAGTCTCAGCTCACAAAAGACCAACACCTATCTCTTCTTATATACAAAAGTGTTTATTGCAGTTCATTGTTTGCTTCACATCCGAGGCGCGCAGCCCTACGTCTGCTAGGCTTAGACCGCTGAAGTCCCCTCTGAATCCGTCCCTCCCCTGCACCAGTTTAAGAGGCTTGCGCTGCTCCACCTCTTTCTCTCTTTCCTTTTCTGCAGGGTCTTTCTGCCCGCTGGGGTTTCGCCCCTCCTGGATTCCTCTGACGCGGAATCAGACTGCTCTTGCCCCCTCCTGCGGGCTTTGGGACCTGGCCCCTCCTCCGGGCTCCCTGTACTTCCGCGCGCCTCTACATTTGAACTTGGCGAGCGCGCCCAACCTCTAACCTTCCTTTTAACAGCTACACTACTCCCTTCACTACTCCCCTCCCCTTCCGGGAGGGTGGCTTGCTCCGACCTCCCTCCTTTCTCTGCTGCCGGAGCCGCTTCCCCTGATACACTGAAACCTCCACCCCCTTCGCTGCACTCTGGCGGGGAGGCTGGTCCTGACGCCCAGCTGCCACTTTGGGATCCCCCGCTGGCCCCCTGCTCCTGACACGTCCCCCCTGGGGCTCCCCTGGCCTTGACCACCGGCGCCCCCTTCTGGGAATCCTCTGATTCGCTGGAAAGACTCATGGAATCTCTAGAGTCATTGTCATCCTCTTCCTCGCTGTCCTGGGATTCATCCCCATCGCTCTCCATCTCCTGCCTACCCTGTGCCTCTGTCCCTGAACCCCTGACAGGTTCCATCTACATAAAAAGAAGATGATATAGCTCTGATTGGGCTAATTTCAAATTTGGGGTTAGGATGCACATTCACCCAAAAATCGCAGTGACATATTTGTTATCAGCCCAAATCAAGCATAGGTGTTTTGGATCCATCTCAATAGAAAGAGAACGAATAAGCTTGGATTGTTCTTTCGGTGTTCATTCACCCACAAATAGCAAAGCGAACTGCAATAATCCTAAACAAAGCCAAACAGGTTGTTTTGGTTTCCAGCTACATAGAAAGAAGAATCTTGGATTTCGCTTATTTCGTGCTCTTTGGTGTTAATGCACACTGAGCCAGAAATCGCAAAGTGTGTGTATTCAGATCAACATAACACAACACCGTCTTTTCGCTTCCATATGCGTAGAAAGAAGACGAATAAGGTTTGATTGGGCTTATTTCAATTCGCATGGTGTTTTTTGGGTGTGCACCAGAATCACCCCCAACCAAAGCAAAAAGGTGTTTTGGGTTCCATCTACATAAAAAGAAGATGATAAAGCTCTGATTGGACTTATTTCAAATTGCTGTTTTTGGGGTTAGAACGCACATTCACCCCAAAATCGCAGAGGGAGATGTTTGTTATCAGCCCAAATCAAGCATTGTTCTTTTCGTTCCATCTCAACAGAAAGAGGATGAATAAGCTTGGATTGTTCTTTCGGTGTTCATTCACACACAAATAGCAAAGCGAAGTGTAATAAGCCTAAACAAAGCCAGACAGGTTGTTTTGGTTTCCAGCTACATAGAACGAAGAATCTTGGATTTCGCTTATTTCAAGTCGTGTTCTTTGCTGTTAATGGACATTGACCCAGAAATCGCAAAGTGTGTGTAATGAGACCAAAATAACACAACACCGTCTTTTCGCTTCCATATGCGTAGAAAGACGACGAATAAGCTTTGACTGGGCTTATTTCAATTTGCATGGTGTTTTTGGGTGTGCACCAGAATCACAACCAACCAAAGCGAGAAGTTCTTTTGGGTTCCATCTACATAAAAAGAAGAACATAAAGCTCTGATTGGGCTAATTTCAGATTGGTGTTTTTGGGGTTAGAATGCACATTCACTCAAAAACCAAGCATTGATGTTTTGGTTCAATCTCAAAAGAAAGAAATAAGCTTGGATTGTTCTTTCGGTGTTTATTCATGCACAAATAGCAAAGCTATTATAAACAAAGCCAAACAGGTTGTTTTGGGTTCCAGCTGCATAGAATGAAGAATCTTGGATTTCGCTTATTTCAAGTCGTGTTCTTTGCTGTTAATGCACATTGACCCAGAAATCGCAAAATGTGTGTATGCAGACAAAAATAACACATTACTGTCTTTTCGCTTCCATATGCGTAGAAAGAAGACGAATAAACTTTGGGCTTATTTCAATTCGCATGATATTTTTAGGGTGTGCACCAGAATCACCCCCAACCAAAGCAAAAAGGTCTTTTGGGTTCCATCTACATAAAAAGATGATAAAGCTCTTGTCAGGGGTTCAGGAGCAGAGGCAAGGGCAAGGGAGGAAACAGAGAGCGAGGGAGAGGAGGCAGAAGAAAAGATGAGTGATGACGACGACCCGAGATCTCCGAGTCTTTCCAGTGAATCAGAAGATTCACAGAAAGGAGCACCAGTGGCCAGGGCAAGGGGGGAGCCTAGGGGGACACCCCAGGAAGATAGAGCCAGAGGGGACTCAGAGGGGAGCAGTTGGAAATCAGGACCAGCGTCACCGCCAGAGAGCAGGGAAGAGGAAGGGCGCCAGGGATCAAGCGCTGGCAGCTCACAACAGGGGGGAGGGCACGAGTCAGGAGTGGCCACACCTCCATCGGGGAGCGAAGAAACGGTCAGACGGAAGGTGGAAGGTTGGGCGCGCGTGCCAAGTTCAAATGCACAGGAAGGTGGCGCAGTAGGCAGCCCGGAAAGGGAGCCAGGTCCTAAAGCCCGCCGAAAGGAGGGAGAAGAGTCAGGGGGGTCAGCGTCAGCGTCAGAGGAATCCCGGAAGGAAGAGACCCCGGGGGGCAGAGGGACCCAGAGAAGAACAGTCAGGCGGAAAAGGTGGAGCAAGGCTAGGATATTAAGTTGGTGTACAAGGGGCGGAGACTCAGATGGAGCTTCGCCGATCTAACCATGAGACGTAGGGTTGCACGCAGCAGCTTGAGAATGGAAACTGTAACTCAATAAAGACTTTTATTTAATGATCGCTGGCTAGCGTGATCCTCTGTGAGCTAGGATCTGGAAGCAACTCTGACAGTAAGCTCCATCTCCTAAATTGTGGGCATCTACAGCCTCGCGGAGAGGAGAGAAAGCGGGTGCCTACTAGCGAGCTCACGAACGGCAGACAACATGACGGCCGAACAGCAGATAGTGGAACTCAGAGAAGCAGTGTCGCGCCTGAATGCCGAGGCTCTTGCATCCAGGAAGAGAGAGGAGGACGCAGCTGCCGCCTACAGGGATCTCCAGGTCAGGTTGGAAGTGCTTACGAAGCAAGGGCAACTGACACCCAAACCGGAGGGGATTGGGTTGGGGAGACGAACAGGCGGTTTGGTCTCTCACTTCGATGGGAATTTGCAACAGTACCCCAACTTTAGAGCAGATGTAATGTGTGCACTGCAACTGCTGAACAAAGACTTTAGAGATGAGCAAGAGAAGGTGGGATTCATCATGTCCCATTTGCATGGAGATGCTAAAGCATGGCTGCGCAATTTGTGGAGAGATAAGGATCCGGCGCTCCAAAACGCGGATGCCTTTATTAAAGCGATGGATGGGTGCTTTTTGTCAAGCATTGACGTGGATCTTGCTCGGCAGCAGATACATGGACTGAAGCAAGGGAGGGCCAGCGTAAGGCAGTACCATGCCCGCTTTTTCGCTTTGGTCAGTGCTCTGGAATGGGACAGAGATTCGGCTCCTGTAAGAGACCTGTTTTGGGAGGGATTGCACGGCTCGGTTAAAGATGAAATTGCGAGGGGGGAGAGACCCCGGACCACGCAGGAGATCGTTCAGAGGGCGCTGGCGGTGGGGGTGCGGCTGGAAGGACGTCCGTGGAGCAGGGACGAAGGGCGTGGAGGGCGCGAACCAGCCAGGGGCTCCTCCTTCCTTCCCAGAGAAGCAGCGCGTGCGCAATCCACGCCTCCGCCAGGAGGAGGAGCGGAACCTATGGAGGTTGGAGGTGCAAGGGCTCAGTCAGCAGCCAGAGCCCTAGCACCGGCAGCAGTGAAAGCGAAGCCTCCTAGAGGGAACAGGAAGTGTTACATCTGCGATGATCCACAGCATATGGCGAAAGAGTGTCCCCAGAGGCTCCACAAGCACACTGCAGCCTCAGCAATGGTAACTGCAGCAACGCAGCAAGGACAACCACAGCAGGGAAACGACGGAGTCTGGTTGGAAGAGGCACTGGGGCCCAGCCAGACGTGTCAGTGAAGCAGTCCCCAGAGATTTTACAGCCCATGGACCCCCTCCCGCCCAAACCGGTAGTGAGGCTCACCGCGTCGCTCCAGCTGCCCAATGGAATCACCATGGACGTGCCAATCACCATTGACTCCGGAAGCAATGCGGACTTTATAGGGCAGGACTTTGTCGACCGGCACGCTATACAGTTGCTGCCTGCCACGCTGCCCCTGCAGGTTGTCACGGTGGATGGCAGGGAGCTGCTAGGGGGGCAAGTGGTGAAGCAGACGCCACCAATGGTGATGCGACTTGGGAATCACAGGGAAATCATCAGCTTCAATGTCACTCAACTATCGGACACGCCCATTGTATTGGGCATGAGTTGGCTGGACAAGCACAGCCCGACGCTGGCTTGGTACCAGAGGCAGCTGACCTTCGGCTCTTCCTTTTGCGCTGAACACTGCATCGTGCCCAGGCAGGAAGGAGAGGAAGAGGAGTCACAGCTGCAGCTAGGCACGCTGCAAGCGGTTCCCCACAAGTACGCAGAATTTTTGGAGGTTTTCTGCGAGAAGGAGGCAGACAGGCTACCCCCCCACAGACCATATGACTGCAAAATTGACCTGCTGCCGGGGGCGGCGCTGCCCAAAGGGAAGCTGTATTCCATGTCTGAGGACGAACTGCAGGAACTCAAAGAGTTCATAGATCATAATTTGGAGCGCGGTTTCATCCGAGAGTCCAAGGCAGCGGGGGGCAGTCCGGTATTCTTTGTTAAGAAGAGGGACACGCCCCAAAAAAGACTTGTAGTGGACTTTCGCATCTTGAACAGTGTGACCAAGCCATCGGACTTCCCCATGCCCCGAATCGACGACCTCCTCGCAAAGGTACGGAAGGGCAGAGTGTTCACCAAGTTGGACCTGCGAGGGGCATACAACCTCATTCGCATGCGGGAGGGAGATGAGTGGAAGACAGCCATGTTCACGCCCCTGGGCACCTACGAATATAGAGTTATGCCTTTTGGATTGCAAAATGGCTCCCACGTTTTTCAAGCTTTCATGCATCACGTGTTGGCGGGGCTCCTCTACAAGACGTGCGTCTGTTTCTTGGATGACATCCTGATCTTTTCGGAATCGCAGCAGGAGCATGACAGACACGTCAAGGAAGTGCTGAGCAGGCTACAGCAACATAGGCTTTACGCCAAGCTGGAGAAGTGCCAATTCGACGTGACGGAGGTGGATTTCCTGGGCTACAAGTTGTCTGATAAAGGGCTCGCCATGGACAGCGCCAAGGTCCGAGCAGTGTTGGATTGGAAAAGCCCACGCAACCGGAAGGAGGTCCAACGTTTTGTCGGCTTCGCGAACTTCTATCGCAAGTTTATCAAAGGCTTTGCGATGCAGACAGCGGCCATCACGGACACGCTCAGCTCCAAGAAAAAGAAGTTCATCTGGACAGAGCAGGCGGAGCAGTCCTTTCAGGCACTCAAGCGTCTCTTCGCGTCGGAAGAGCAGCTGCTTCATGTCAACCCCAGCAGGCCGATGAGGGTGGAGACAGACGCTTCAGACAGAGCCGTGGGAGCAGTCCTGCTGCAGAAAGACCCGCAGGGGGTTTGGAGGCCGGGAGCGTTTTACTCAAGGAAGCTCAGCAAGTCCGAACAGAACTACACCATCTGGGACAGGGAGTTGCTGGCCATTCATGCAGCGTTCAAAGCGTGGAGGCACTTCCTGATCGGCGCCAAGCACACGGTGCAGGTCTGCACGGACCACAAGAATCTAGAGCACTGGCGCACGGCACAGTTCCTGAACCAGAGGCAGATACGTTGGGCTGAGTTCTTTGCGAATTTCGACTTCCGAATAGAGTATGTCCCGGGGGACACCAACATCATGGCGGATGCTCTCTCCCGTAAGCCACAGTATCTGGAGGAGGCAACGCCAGCGGCCGCCATGCACATCTTCGCACCGACAGTGTGGGCGTGCGCGGCGGCAACAGTTGACCTGGATGCGGTGCGACGAGCGTTGCAGGATGACTCCTTCGCGCAAGCAAAGATGGCAGAGGTGCACAGGGGCACGGCAGCGACCGACGAGTTCCAGCTGCGAGATGGTTTGCTCATCCGTAAAGGGGCCATCTACGTGCCGGGAGACGAACTTCGCGCCAAGGTACTGCAGCAGCTGCACGACGCGCCCACTGCCGGGCACTTTGGCAAGGAGAAGACGGTGGAATTAGTAGCCAGAGACTTCTGGTGGCCCGGAATGAGAGGGGAAGTCGCGGACTACGTGGCGAGGTGTGACACCTGCCAGAGGTCCAAACCAGTGCACAGACCGCCGGCCGGACTGCTGGAACCGCTGCAAACTCCGTTCGAGCCATGGGAGAGAGTGGCCCTGGACTTTGTCACGGATCTGCCCAGCTCGAGGGGCAAGACGGCTGTGCTGGTGGTGGTGGATTTGTTCTCCAAGATGGCACATTTCATTCCGTGTGCGAAGGTGGCCACGGCGGAACAAACCGCCAAACTGTTCATAGACCACGTGTTCAAGGTTCACGGTCTGCCGCGGTCTATTCTGTCCGACCGAGGGCGACAGTTCATCTCGAACTTCTGGCAGAGGCTGATGGGCTTCCTGAACGTCAAGATCAACCTGGCGTCGGCTAGACACCCGCAGACCAACGGGCAAGCGGAGCGGGTCAATGCCATCATGCAGCAGTACCTGAGATGTTATGCGAATCAACAGCCTGCGACGTGGGTGGATTACCTGCCTCTCGCCGAGTTCGCCTACAACAACACGAAGCACGTGTCCACGGGGGTCACGCCGTTCTTCGCCAACAACGGGAGGCACCCTAGAACCTTCCCGGGACTGGAAAGAATGGGGGAGGGGGAGCCGCAGACAGCAGATGCGTTCGCGTCGGAGTTGCAGGAGGTCCACGATCAGCTGCGGCGGCACCTGGAGCTGGCTAAACACGCATACAAGGTACAAGCGGACAAACACAGAAGGGTTGGCGAAGAGATCCATGTGGGAGACTGGGTCTGGTTAGCAGCCCACGCAGTGCCGGCCAGGTCGTTGGCGAAGAAGAAACTAGGGCATAAACAACTGGGGCCCTACCAAGTCGACGAACAGGTCAACCCGGTGGCTTTCAGGCTGGCTCTTCCGGAGGGTTCCAGAATGCATCCGGTGTTCCACAGATCGGTGCTCACTCCCTACAAGGCACCTCACAGGTTTCAGGAACCAGGAACGGCACCGGGTCCGCTCCGAGAGAGAACCGGGCAAGGGGGAGTGGCACAGGAGGAGCGCATCAACGAAGTCACGGAGATTTTGGACTCCAGATGGGGGGCAGAGGGGGTAGAATACCTTCTCGCCAAGGAGGGCACCCCGGCCAGTGCCAACAGCTGGGTGCCGGGCTACGCTTTAGACGAACCTCTGCTCAAAGAAGAGTTTCATGCCCTCTTCCCACATAGGCCAATGCCAGCAGACTTTTTCGACGACTGGCTTTTCACGCCCACGCTTTCAGCCAGCACGTTCCGGGGGTTCGACTCGGACGAGGAACCGACACGAGACGCCCGTTCCCCAGAGGGGTCACCCTCGGGATCTGCTTCAGAACCCTCGTATTGGTGGGATGATCGACCAGAGGAGCAGTTCCGCAGAAGGTGGCTGGAGGGTCCAGGACGAGCAACGTCTCCAGAAGGCAACGAGGGAGAGACGGACATGGACGTTTTCGGGGACGACCCGGGTTTCGAGCACGGCGGCACAGAGATGGAAGCGGAGGTGACCGTCGTCAACGAGAGCAGGGAGGAAGAACCGGAAGACTTCGGATGGCGGCCCGCCACGGGAAGCGAACTGTATCCGACATTCGTCCCCCTGACACGGCAGCACCCAGATCCCGCACCGGAAGGAGGGGAGGGGGGAAGAGGGGGCTTCGAGGGGGGGATGGATGTCAGGGGTTCAGGAGCAGAGGCAAGGGCAAGGGAGGAAACAGAGAGCGAGGGAGAGGAGGCAGAAGAAAAGATGAGTGATGACGACGACCCGAGATCTCCGAGTCTTTCCAGTGAATCAGAAGATTCACAGAAAGGAGCACCAGTGGCCAGGGCAAGGGGGGAGCCTAGGGGGACACCCCAGGAAGATAGAGCCAGAGGGGACTCAGAGGGGAGCAGTTGGAAATCAGGACCAGCGTCACCGCCAGAGAGCAGGGAAGAGGAAGGGCGCCAGGGATCAAGCGCTGGCAGCTCACAACAGGGGGGAGGGCACGAGTCAGGAGTGGCCACACCTCCATCGGGGAGCGAAGAAACGGTCAGACGGAAGGTGGAAGGTTGGGCGCGCGTGCCAAGTTCAAATGCACAGGAAGGTGGCGCAGTAGGCAGCCCGGAAAGGGAGCCAGGTCCTAAAGCCCGCCGAAAGGAGGGAGAAGAGTCAGGGGGGTCAGCGTCAGCGTCAGAGGAATCCCGGAAGGAAGAGACCCCGGGGGGCAGAGGGACCCAGAGAAGAACAGTCAGGCGGAAAAGGTGGAGCAAGGCTAGGATATTAAGTTGGTGTACAAGGGGCGGAGACTCAGATGGAGCTTCGCCGATCTAACCATGAGACGTAGGGTTGCACGCAGCAGCTTGAGAATGGAAACTGTAACTCAATAAAGACTTTTATTTAATGATCGCTGGCTAGCGTGATCCTCTGTGAGCTAGGATCTGGAAGCAACTCTGACAGCTCTGATTGGGCTTATTTCAAATTGGTCTTTTTGGGGTTAGAATGCACATACACGCAAAAATCACAGAGTGACATGGTGTTTTGGTTCCATCTCAATAGAAAGAGGACGAATAAGCTTGGATTGTTCTTTCGGTGTTCATTCACACACAAATAGCAAAGCGAAGTGTAATAAGCCTAAACAAAGCCAGACAGGTTGTTTCGAGTTCCAGCTACATACAACGAAGAATCTTGGATTTCGCTTATTTCAAGTCGTTTTCTTTGGTGTTAATGCACATTGACCCAGAAATCGCAAAGTGTGTGTAATGAGACCAAAATAACACAACACCGTCTTTTCGCTTCCATATGCGTAGAAAGACGACGAATAAGCTTTGATTGGGCTTATTTCAATTCACATGGTGTTTTTGGGTGTGCACCAGAATGACTTCCAACCAAAGCAAGAAGTTCTTTTGGGTTCCATCTACATAAAAAGAAGAACATAAAGCTCTGATTGGGCTAATTTCAAATTGGTGATTTTGGGGTTAGAATGCACATTCACTCAAAAATCGCAGAGTGACATGTTTGTTATCAGCCCAAACCAAGCATAGGTGTTTTGGTTCAATCTCAAAAGAAAGAAATAAGCTTGGATTGTTCTTTCGGTGTTTATTCACACACAAATAGCAAAGTGAAGTGTAAGAAGCCTAAACAAAGCCAAACAGGTTGTTTTGGGTTCCAGCTGCTTAGAACGAAGAATCTTGGATTTCGCTTATTTCAAGTCGTGTTCTTTTGGTGTTCATTCACCCACAAACAGCAAAGCGAAGTGTAATAAGCCTAAACAAAGCAAAACAGGTTGTTCTGGGTTCCATCTACATAGAAAGAAGAATTTTGGATTTTGCTTTGTTTGGAGATTGCTTTCTGTTTTTTGGTTGAATGCTTGCACACCTAAAGAATCAAGTGAAATCTTCCCAAATAAACTTATTCGTCTTCTTTCTCTGCATATTGAAACAAAAAGAACCTGTCTTGCTTTTTTGCCCTTACTTGACTTCCTTTTCCATTTTGTGCACCCAAAAACCTGAAACCAAGTTCATAAGCCCAAACAAAGCTTATTCGACCTTAAAAAGGTCAAGGTAAAGGGACCCCCTGAGCATTAGGTCCAGTCGTGACCGACTGGGGTTGCGGGGCTCATCTCTCTTTATTGGCCGAGGGAGCCGGCGTTTGTCCGCAAACAGCTTCCGGGTCATGTGGCCAGCATGACTAAGCCGCTTCTGGCAAAACAGAGCAGCACACGGAAACACTGTTTACCTTCCCGCTGGAGCGGTACCTATTTATCTACTTGCACTTTGACGTTCTTTCAAACCGCCAACCTTCTGATCCACAAGTCCTAGGCTGTGTGGTTTAACCCACAGCGCCACCCTGTGGGATGTGAAACACAAGAGCAGTCAAGTACAACATTCCTAGAGTGTACATGTTTAGACATGGGGAGGGATGTTTGTCCAACCAGCAGATAAACTTCCTGTTTCCCTCTGGGCTGGGACAGACTTCCTCTACATGTGACTAGAGGTGGGTGTGGCCTCACCTGTGCAGGTAATGACAAAAGCACAGGACAGGGCAGCCATCTCTCTCTCTTTCACCACATGCATTGGAGGAACAACATCTACTGAGTGAAAGATGCCCTCTTGGCTCCCAGCCAAGAGAGGACAAAGGGACTGTCTTCTTAAGAGATAGATTCCAAATGTATATTACTTCACTAAGCTTAAGTCTGCCTTCTGGGATCTGATTGTGAACAGAATGTGAGTAAACTCTTTTTTATACTTTTGTAAAAGACTGTGTTGTCTCTTCTATTTTATGAGGGAGTAAGGGGAAATTACCAGAATAGTTATTATAGAGGCTTAAGCGAGCCTGGGCAAACGCTGCCGTGGCAAACTTAAAATAAAGGGGAATATTTTACTCTGCTGAATTTGGGGAACTTGTTAACACAAGTTGGATAAGGATATAATCAGACAATATATCCTCTCCTGCATCCGTGAATATTCCCACACACCCGCATCCCTTATTCGACCTTACACCATGTTTTTCCAATTTTCCAGCACCCAACCCCCCCCCAAAAAAACAAACAAAAACAAAAACAAAGAAAAGAAGAAATAGCATACTCGTCATCTTTCTCTGCAAGATGACCAAAACAACGGCTTTTGCTTTGTCTGGACATTTCACTTCCTTTTGGATTTTTCGATGGATTTGCATGCACAGCCAAAAAACACGAAACCAATCCAAATAAAGCTTATTCGTATTTTTCTATGCAAATAGAAGCAAAATCAATGAGTTTTCGTTTGTTTGGGATTCTTTATGAAACAAAAGAGCTCTGTTTAAAACCCTCCTTTGTTTCGTTTGGGCTTCTTTCACCGCTTTGTGTTTTTTGGGTGAATATGCATTCACACCTAAAGAACCAGAAACCATGAAATACACCCGAATAAAGCTTGTTCTTTCTATGCAGATGGAATAAAACATAACCAGTTTTCCTTTGCTTGGGATTCTCCCTTCGCTTTGCGATTTTTGGGTGCACAGTGAAAGAACCTGAAACCAAGAGAAAGATAGAATCATAGAATCATAGAGTTGGAAGAGACCACAAGGGCCATCGAGTCCAACCCCCTGCCAAGCAGGAAACACCATCAGAGCACTCCTGACATATGGTTGTCAAGCCTCTGCTTAAAGACCTCCAAAGAAGGAGACTCAACCACACTCCTTGGCAGCAAATTCCACTGTCGAACAGCTCTTACTGTCAGGAAGTTCTTCCTAATGTTTAAGTGGAATCTTCTTTCTTGTAGTTTGGATCCATTGCTCCGTGTCCGCTTCTCTGGAGCAGCAGAAAACAACCTTTCTCTATGTGACATCCTTTTATATATTTGAACATGGCTATCATATCACCCCTTAACCTTCTCTTCTCCAGGCTAAACATGCCCAGCTCCCTTAGCCGTTCCTCATAAGGCATTGTTTCCAGGCCTTTGACCATTTTGGTTGCCCTCCTCTGGACACGTTCCAGTTTGTCAGTGTCCTTCTTGAACTGTGGTGCCCAGAACTGGACACAGTACTCCAGGTGAGGTTTGACCAGAGCAGAATACAGTGGCACTATTACTTCCCTTGATCTAGATGCTATACTCCTATTGATGCAGCCCAGAATGCATTGGCTTTTTTAGCTGCCGCGTCACACTGTTGGCTCATGTCAAGTTTGTGGTCAACCAAGACTCCTAGATCCTTTTCACATGAAAAGAAAGCTTATTCCTTTTCACATGAAAAGAAAGCTTATTCCTCTTTCAGCTATGCATATGGAAGCAAAAACAACGAGTTTTCCTTTCTTAGGGATTCTTTCACTTCGCTTTGCTGTTTTTGTGTGCAAGGCCAGAGAACCTGAAACCATGTCAAAGCCCAATCAAAGCTTATTCATTATTTTCTTTGCAAGGTGACAAAAAAACAATGGCTTTTGCTTTGTTTGGACTTTTCGTTTTGCGATTTTGGGGTGAATATGCGTACACAATCAGAACACAAGTTAAATAAACGTCTTTATATGCATATGGGTGTGCATATTGAAACAAAGTGAACCTGTTTTGCTTTATTTGGCCTTCTTTGTTTTGCCATGTATGGGTGAATATGCGTGCACACCCAAAAAAACCTGAAACCAAGATAAGCCCAAACAATAATAATAATAATAATAATAATTTATTATTTATACCCCGCCCATCTGGCTGGGTTTCCCCAGCCACTCTGGGCGGCTTCCAAAATAATATTAAAATACTATGATACATCAAACATTAAAAGCTTCCCTAAACAGGGCTGCCTTCAGATGTCTTCTAAAAGTCTGGTAGTTGTTGTTCTCTTTGACATCTGGTGGGAGGGCGTTCCACAGGGAGGGCGCCACTACCGAGAAGGCCCTCTGCCTGGTTCCCTGTAACTTGGCTTCTCGCAGTGAGGGAACCGCCAGAAGGCCCTCGGTGCTGGACCTCAGTGTCCGGGTAGAACGATGGAGGTGGAGACGCTCCTTCAGGTATACTGGACCGAGGCCGTTTAGGGCTTTAAAGGTCAGCACCAACACTTTGAATTGTGCTCGGAAACGTACTGGGAGCCAATGTAGGTCTTTCAAGACCGGTGTTATATGGTCTCGGCGGCTGTTCCCAGTCACCAGTCTGGCTGCTGCATTCTGGATTAGTTGTAGTTTCCGGGTCACCTTCAAAGGTAGCCCCACGTAGAGCGCATTGCAGTAGTCCAAGCAGGAGATAACCAGAGCATGCACCACTCTGGCGAGGCAGTCCGCGGGCAGATAGGGTCTCAACCTACGTACCAGATGGAGCTGGTACACAGCTGCCCTGGACACGGATTTAACCTGTGCCTCCATGGACAGCTGTGAGTCCAAAATGACTCCCAGGCTGCGCACCTGGTCCTTCAGGGGCACGGTTACCCCATTCAGGATTAGGGAATCCCCCACACCTGCCCGCCTCCTGTCCCCCAGAAACAGTACTTCTGTCTTGTCAGGATTCAACCTCAATCTGTTTGCCGCCATCCATCCTCCAACCGCCTCCAGACACTCACACAGGACCTTCACCGCCTTCACTGGTTCTGATTTAAAGGAGAGGTAGAGCTGGGTGTCATCTGCATACTGATGAACACCCAGTCCAAACCCCCTGATGATCTCTCCCAGCGGCTTCATATAGATATTAAAAAGCATGGGGGAGAGGACAGAACCCTGAGGCACCCCACAAGTGAGAGCCCATACAGTGGGGGAACACTCATCCCCCACCACCACTTTCTGAACACGGCCCAGGAGGAAGGAGCGGAACCACTGTATGACAGTGCCCCCAGCTCCCAGCCCCTCAAGACGGTCCAGAAGGATGTTATGGTCGATGGTATCAAACGCCGCTGAGAGATCCAGCAGAACTAGGAAACAGCTCTCACCTTTGTCCCTAGCCCGCCGGAGATCATCAACCAGTGCGACCAAGGCAGTTTCAGTCCCGTGATGAGGCCTGAATCCCGATTGGAAGGGATCCAAATGGTCCGCTTCTTCCAGGCGTGCCTGGAGTTGTTCAGCAACCACTTGCTCAATCACCTTGCCCAAGAATGGAAGATTTGAGACTGGGCGATAGTTGGCCATCGTGGCCGCATCTAAAGATGGTTTTTTAAGAAGCGGTGTCAGGGCTGCCTCAAGTCTCAGCTCACAAAAGACCAACGCCTTTCTTTTCTTATATACAAAAGTGTTTATTGCAGTTCATTGTTTGTTTCAGATCCGAGGCGCGCAGCCCTACGTCTGCTAGGCTTAGACCGCTGAAGTCCCTTCTGAATCTGTCCCTGCCCTGCACCAGTTTAAGAGGCTTGCGCTGCTCCACCTCTTTCTCTCTTTCCTTTTCCGCAGGGTCTTTCTGCCCGCTGGGGTTTCGCCCCTCCTGGATTCCTCTGACGCGGAATCAGACTGCTCTTGCCCCCTCCTGTGGGCTTTGGAACCTGGCCCCTCCTCCGGGCTCCCTGTACTTCCGCGCGCCTCTACATTTAAACTTGGCGCGCGCCCCCAACCTCTAACTTTCCTTTTGACAGCTACGCTACTCCCTTCACTACTCCCCTCCCCTTCCGGGAGGGTGGCTTGCTCCGACCTCCCTCCTTTCTCTACTGCCGGAGCCGCCTCCCCTGATACACTGGAACCTCCACCCCCTTCGCTGCACTCTGGCGGGGAGGCTGGTCCTGATGCCCAGCTCCCACTTTGGGATCCCCCGCTGGCCCCCTGCTCCTGACAAGTCCCCCCTGGGGCTCCCCTGGCCTTGACCACCGGCGCCCCCTTCTGGGAATCCTCTGATTCGCTGGAAAGACTCATGGAATCTCTAGAGTCATTGTCATCCTCTTCCTCGCTGTCCTGGGATTCATCCCCATCGCTCTCCATCTCCTGCCTACCCTGTGCCTCTGTCCCTGAACCCCTGACATCCATCCCCCCCTCGAAGCCCCCCCTTCCCCCCTCCCGCTGCTCGGGCGCAGGTTCCGGGAGCTCCGTTGTAGCGGGGGTAGACGCTGGATACAGTTCATCGACGTCGATCTCCTCTGCTTCCAGTTCAGTGTATGCGTGCTCGAAACCGGGGTCCTACCCCAACACATCCAAACCCTTCCCTCCCCCTGTTACTTCAGGCGATGCTGCTTGCCAAGGCCCCCTTCGCCACCCCACTTCTGGTTGATCGTCCCACCAATAAGAGCGGTCCGTGTCCACCCCCGAGCACGATCCCCTTGGAGGGCTCGATTCCGGCGTGGTCTCCTCTGCGGAGGAGAACCCCCGGAAGGTGCTGCCTGAAAGTGTGGGCGTAAAAAGCCAGTCGTCAAAATACTCCTCTGGCATGGGCCTGTGTGGGAAGAGTGCATGGAACTCGTCTTAAAGAAGAGGTTCCTCCAGAGCATAATCTGGCACCCAACTGTTGGCGCTGGCCGGGGTACCTTCCCTGGCGAGGAGGTATTCCACTCCCTCCTCCCCCCATCTCGAGTCCAGAATTTCCATGACCTCGTTGAGTGTCGGGGTCCTCGGTGACTCCCCCCCCGGTGACTCTCTACGTGGGTCTGGTGCCGTCCCTGGCTCCTGAAATCTGTGTGGGGCCTTGTAGGGTGTAAGCACCGACCTATGAAAGACCGGGTGCATTCGGGAACCTTCTGGGAGGGTCAACCGAAAAGCTACGGGATTGATCCTGCCCTCAACTTGGTATGGCCCTAACTGTTTGTGTCCTAGCTTCTTCTTAGCTAACGACTTGGCCGGCACCGCCTGGGCTGCTAACCATACCCAGTCCCCCACCTGGATGTCTTCTCCTGCCCTCCTGTGCCTGTCTGCCTGCACTTTGTAGGCGTGTTTAGCTAGTTCCAAGTGCCGTCGTAGCTCCTCGTGGACCTCCTGCAATTCTGCTGCTAAATGCTCAGCTCCCTGCGACTCCCCCTGCGTCGTTGTCTCCAACGCCGGGAAGGTTCTGGGATGTCGCCCATTGTTGGCGAAGAACGGTGTCACCCCCGTTGATGCGTGCTTCGTGTTGTTGTAGGCAAACTCGGCCATCGGCAAGTAGTCCACCCAAGTTGCAGGCTTTTGATTGGCGTAACATCGCAGGTACTGCTGCATGATGGCGTTGACCCTCTCCGCTTGGCCGTTGGTTTGCGGGTGTCTCGCCGACGCTAAGTTGATCTTGACATTCAGGATGCCCAGGAGCTTCTGCCAGAAACTGGAAATGAATTGGCGACCCCGGTCGGACAGGATGGACCGCGGTAAGCCGTGCACCCGGAACACGTGGTCTATGAACAGCTTGGCGGTCTGTTCCGCTGTTGCCACCTTCGCGCAAGGAATGAAGTGCGCCATCTTGGTGAACAGGTCTACAACCACAAGCACCGCCGTCTTGCCTCGCGAACTGGGCAGATCAGTAACAAAGTCCAGCGCCACCCTTTCCCACGGCTGTAGTGGCGTCTCCAGCTGTTCCAGCAATCCCGCTGGCTTCTTGTGCACTGGCTTGGACCTCTGACACGTGTCACACCTGGCGACGTAATCCGCGACCTCTCCTCGCATCTGGGGCCACCAAAAGTCCCTGGCTACTAAGTCCGCCGTCTTTTCTTTGCCGAAGTGACCCGCGCTGGGTGCGTCGTGTAACTGCTGTAAAACCTTCGCGCGGAGATCGTCTCCGGGCACGTAGAGAGCACCTTTGCGGGTCAGCAGACCGTCGCGTATCTGGAATTCGCCGTCCTTTGCTGTCCCTCTTCGCACCTCCTCCATCTTGGATTGTGCGAAAGGATCCGTCTGTAGCGCGCGTCGCACCGCGTCCAGGTCCACGGCGGCGGAAGCGCACGCCCACGCTTGCGGTGCGAAAATGTGCCTGGCTGCCACTGGTGCCACTTCCTCGAGATACTGCGGTTTCCTGGAGAGCGCATCTGTCAGGGGTTCAGGAGAAGAGGCAAGGGAGGAAACAGAGAGCGAGGGGGAGGAGGCAGAAGAAAAGATGAGTGATGACGACGACCCGAGATCTCCGAGTCTTTCCAGTGAATCAGAAGATTCACAGAAAGGAGCACCAGTGGCCAGGGCAAGGGGGGAGCCTAGGGGGACACCCCAGGAAGATAGAGCCAGAGGGGACTCAGAGGGGAGCAGTTGGAAATCGGGACCAGCGTCACCGCCAGAGAGCAGGGAAGAGGAAGGGCGCCAGGGATCAAGCGCTGGCAGCTCACAACAGGGGGGAGGGCACGAGTCAGGAGTGGCCACACCTCCATCGGGGAGCGAAGAAACGGTCAGACGGAAGGTGGAAGGTTGGGCGCGCGTGCCAAGTTCAAATGCACAGGAAGGTGGCGCAGTAGGCAGCCCGGAAAGGGAGCCAGGTCCTAAAGCCCGGCGCAAGGAGACAGGAGGGTCCGGGGGGTCGGCGTCAGAAGAATCCCGGAAGGAAGAGACCCAGGGGGGCAGAGGGACCCAGAGAAGAACAGTCAGGCGGAAAAGGTGGAGCAGGGCTAGGATATTAAGTTGGTGTACAAGGGGCGGAGACTCAGACGGAGCTTCGCCGATCTAACCATGAGACGTAGAGTTGCACGCAGCAGCTTGAGAATGGAAACTGTAACTCAATAAAGACTTTTATTTAATGATCGCTGGTGTCAGAGCTGCTTCCAGATCCTAGCTCACAGAGGATCACGCTAGCCAGCGATCATTAAATAAAAGTCTTTATTGAGTTACAGTTTCCATTCTCAAGCTGCTGCGAGCAACTCTACGTCTCATGGTTAGATCGGCGAAGCTCCATCTGAGTCTCCGCCCCTTGTACACCAACTTAATATCCTAGCCTTGCTCCACCTTTTCCGCCTGACTGTTCTTCTCTGGGTCCCTCTGCCCCCCGGGGTCTCTTCCTTCCGGGATTCCTCTGACGCTGACCCCCCTGACTCTTCTCCCTCCTTTCGGCGGGCTTTAGGACCTGGCTCCCTTTCCGGGCTGCCTACTGCGCCACCTTCCTGTGCATTTGAACTTGGCACGCGCGCCCAACCTTCCACCTTCCGTCTGACCGTTTCTTCGCTCCCCGATGGAGGTGTGGCCACTCCTGACTCGTGCCCTCCCCCCTGTTGTGAGCTGCCAGCGCTTGATCCCTGGCGCCCTTCCTCTTCCCTGCTCTCTGGCGGTGACGCTGGTCCTGATTTCCAACTGCTCCCCTCTGAGTCCCCTCTGGCTCTATCTTCCTGGGGTGTCCCCCTAGGCTCCCCCCTTGCCCTGGCCACTGGTGCTCCTTTCTGTGAATCTTCTGATTCACTGGAAAGACTCGGAGATCTCGGGTCGTCGTCATCACTCATCTTTTCTTCTGCCTCCTCTCCCTCGCTCTCTGTTTCCTCCCTTGCCCTTGCCTCTGCTCCTGAACCCCTGACATCCATCCCCCCCTCGAAGCCCCCTCTTCCCCCCTCCCCTCCTTCCGGTGCGGGATCTGGGTGCTGCCGTGTCAGGGGGACGAATGTCGGATACAGTTCGCTTCCCGTGGCGGGCCGCCATCCGAAGTCTTCCGGTTCTTCCTCCCTGCTCTCGTTGACGACGGTCACCTCCGCTTCCATCTCTGTGGCGTCGTGCTCGAAACCCGGGTCGTCCCCGAAAACGTCCATGTCCGTCTCTCCCTCGTTGCCTTCTGGAGACGTTGCTCGTCCTGGACCCTCCAGCCACCTTCTGCGGAACTGCTCCTCCGGTCGATCATCCCACCAATACGAGGGTTCTGAAGCAGATCCCGAGGGTGACCCCTCTGGGGAACGGGCGTCTCGTGTCGGTTCCTCGTCCGAGTCGAACCCCCGGAACGTGCTGGCTGAAAGCGTGGGCGTGAAAAGCCAGTCGTCGAAAAAGTCTGCTGGCATTGGCCTATGTGGGAAGAGGGCATGAAACTCTTCTTTGAGCAGAGGTTCGTCTAAAGCGTAGCCCGGCACCCAGCTGTTGGCACTGGCCGGGGTGCCCTCCTTGGCGAGAAGGTATTCTACCCCCTCTTCCCCCCATCTGGAGTCCAAAATCTCCGTGACTTCGTTGATGCGCTCCTCCTGTGCCACTCCCCCTTGCCCGGTTCTCTCTCGGAGCGGACCCGGTGCCGTTCCTGGTTCCTGAAACCTGTGAGGTGCCTTGTAGGGAGTGAGCACCGATCTGTGGAACACCGGATGCATTCTGGAACCCTCCGGAAGAGCCAGCCTGAAAGCCACCGGGTTGACCTGTTCGTCGACTTGGTAGGGCCCCAGTTGTTTATGCCCTAGTTTCTTCTTCGCCAACGACCTGGCCGGCACTGCGTGGGCTGCTAACCAGACCCAGTCTCCCACATGGATCTCTTCGCCAACCCTTCTGTGTTTGTCCGCTTGTACCTTGTATGCGTGTTTAGCCAGCTCCAGGTGCCGCCGCAGCTGATCGTGGACCTCCTGCAACTCCGACGCGAACGCATCTGCTGTCTGCGGCTCCCCCTCCCCCATTCTTTCCAGTCCCGGGAAGGTTCTAGGGTGCCTCCCGTTGTTGGCGAAGAACGGCGTGACCCCCGTGGACACGTGCTTCGTGTTGTTGTAGGCGAACTCGGCGAGAGGCAGGTAATCCACCCACGTCGCAGGCTGTTGATTCGCATAACATCTCAGGTACTGCTGCATGATGGCATTGACCCGCTCCGCTTGCCCGTTGGTCTGCGGGTGTCTAGCCGACGCCAGGTTGATCTTGACGTTCAGGAAGCCCATCAGCCTCTGCCAGAAGTTTGAGATGAACTGTCGCCCTCGGTCGGACAGAATAGACCGCGGCAGACCGTGAACCTTGAACACGTGGTCTATGAACAGTTTGGCGGTTTGTTCCGCCGTGGCCACCTTCGCACACGGAATGAAATGTGCCATCTTGGAGAACAAATCCACCACCACCAGCACAGCCGTCTTGCCCCTCGAGCTGGGCAGATCCGTGACAAAGTCCAGGGCCACTCTCTCCCATGGCTCGAACGGAGTTTGCAGCGGTTCCAGCAGTCCGGCCGGCGGTCTGTGCACTGGTTTGGACCTCTGGCAGGTGTCACACCTCGCCACGTAGTCCGCGACTTCCCCTCTCATTCCGGGCCACCAGAAGTCTCTGGCTACTAATTCCACCGTCTTCTCCTTGCCAAAGTGCCCGGCAGTGGGCGCGTCGTGCAGCTGCTGCAGTACCTTGGCGCGAAGTTCGTCTCCCGGCACGTAGATGGCCCCTTTACGGATGAGCAAACCATCTCGCAGCTGGAACTCGTCGGTCGCTGCCGTGCCCCTGTGCACCTCTGCCATCTTTGCTTGAGCGAAGGAGTCATCCTGCAACGCTCGTCGCACCGCATCCAGGTCAACTGTTGCCGCCGCGCACGCCCACACTGTCGGTGCGAAGATGTGCATGGCGGCCGCTGGCGTTGCCTCCTCCAGATACTGTGGCTTACGGGAGAGAGCATCCGCCATGATGTTGGTGTCCCCCGGGACATACTCTATTCGGAAGTCGAAATTCGCAAAGAACTCAGCCCAACGTATCTGCCTCTGGTTCAGGAACTGTGCCGTGCGCCAGTGCTCTAGATTCTTGTGGTCCGTGCAGACCTGCACCGTGTGCTTGGCGCCGATCAGGAAGTGCCTCCACGCTTTGAACGCTGCATGAATGGCCAGCAACTCCCTGTCCCAGATGGTGTAGTTCTGTTCGGACTTGCTGAGCTTCCTTGAGTAAAACGCTCCCGGCCTCCAAACCCCCTGCGGGTCTTTCTGCAGCAGGACTGCTCCCACGGCTCTGTCCGAAGCGTCTGTCTCCACCCTCATCGGCCTGCTGGGGTTGACATGAAGCAGCTGCTCTTCCGACGCGAAGAGACGCTTGAGTGCCTGAAAGGACTGCTCCGCCTGCTCTGTCCAGATGAACTTCTTTTTCTTGGAGCTGAGCGTGTCCGTGATGGCCGCTGTCTGCATCGCAAAGCCTTGGATAAACTTGCGATAGAAGTTCGCGAAGCCGACAAACCGTTGGACCTCCTTCCGGTTGCGTGGGCTTTTCCAATCCAACACTGCTCGGACCTTGGCGCTGTCCATGGCGAGCCCTTTATCAGACAACTTGTAGCCCAGGAAATCCACCTCCGTCACGTCGAATTGGCACTTCTCCAGCTTGGCGTAAAGCCTATGTTGCTGTAGCCTGCTCAGCACTTCCTTGACGTGTCTGTCATGCTCCTGCTGCGATTCCGAAAAGATCAGGATGTCATCCAAGAAACAGACGCACGTCTTGTAGAGGAGCCCCGCCAACACGTGATGCATGAAAGCTTGAAAAACGTGGGAGCCATTTTGCAATCCAAAAGGCATAACTCTATATTCGTAGGTGCCCAGGGGCGTGAACATGGCTGTCTTCCACTCATCTCCCTCCCGCATGCGAATGAGGTTGTATGCCCCTCGCAGGTCCAACTTGGTGAACACTCTGCCCTTCCGTACCTTTGCGAGGAGGTCGTCGATTCGGGGCATGGGGAAGTCCGATGGCTTGGTCACACTGTTCAAAATGCGAAAGTCCACTACAAGTCTTTTTTGGGGCGTGTCCCGCTTCTTAACAAAGAATACCGGACTGCCCCCCGCTGCCTTGGACTCTCGGATGAAACCGCGCTCCAAATTATGATCTATGAACTCTTTGAGTTCCTGCAGTTCGTCCTCAGACATGGAATACAGCTTCCCTTTGGGTAGCGCCGCCCCCGGCAGCAGGTCAATTTTGCAGTCATATGGTCTGTGGGGGGGTAGCCTGTCTGCCTCTTTCTCGCAGAAAACCTCCAAAAATTCTGCGTACTTGTGGGGGACCGCTTGCAGCGTGCCTAGCTGCAGCTGTGACTCCTCTTCCCCTCCTTCCTGCCTGGGCACGATGCAGTGTTCAGCGCAAAAGGAAGAGCCGAAGGTCAGCTGCCTCTGGTACCAAGCCAGCGTCGGGCTGTGCTTGTCCAGCCAACTCATGCCCAATACAATGGGCGTGTCCGATAGTTGAGTGACATTGAAGCTGATGATTTCCCTGTGATTCCCAAGTCGCATCACCATTGGTGGCGTCTGCTTCACCACTTGCCCCCCTAGCAGCTCCCTGCCATCCACCGTGACAACCTGCAGGGGCAGCGTGGCAGGCAGCAACTGTATAGCGTGCCGGTCGACAAAGTCCTGCCCTATAAAGTCCGCATTGCTTCCGGAGTCAATGGTGATTGGCACGTCCATGGTGATTCCATTGGGCAGCTGGAGCGACGCGGTGAGCTTCACTACCGGTTTGGGCGGGAGGGGGTCCATGGGCTGTAAAATCTCTGGGGACTGCTTCACTGACACGTCTGGTTGGGCCCCAGTGCCTCTTCCTCCAACCAGACTCCTTCGTTTCCCTGCTGTGGTTGTCCTTGCTGCGTTGCTGCAGTTACCATTGCTGAGGCTGCAGTGTGCTTGTGGAGCCTCTGGGGACACTCTTTCGCCATATGCTGTGGATCATCGCAGATGTAACACTTCCTGTTCCCTCTAGGAGGCTTCGCTTTCACTGCTGCCGGTGCTAGGGCTCTGGCTGCTGACTGAGCCCTTGCACCTCCAACCTCCATAGGTTCCGCTCCTCCTCCTGGCGGAGGCGTGGATTGCGCACGCGCTGCTTCTCTGGGAAGGAAGGAGGAGCCCCTGGCTGGTTCGCGCCCTCCACGCCCTTCGTCCCTGCTCCACGGACGTCCTTCCAGCCGCACCCCCACCGCCAGCGCCCTCTGAACGATCTCCTGCGTGGTCCGGGGTCTCTCCCCCCTCGCAATTTCATCTTTAACCGAGCCGTGCAATCCCTCCCAAAACAGGTCTCTTACAGGAGCCGAATCTCTGTCCCATTCCAGGGCACTGACCAAAGCGAAAAAGCGGGCATGGTACTGCCTTACGCTGGCCCTCCCTTGCTTCAGTCCATGTATCTCCTGCCGAGCAAGATCCACGTCAATGCTTGATAAAAAGCACCCATCCATCGCTTTAATAAAGGCATCCGCATTTTGGAGCGCCGGATCCTTATCTCTCCACAAATTGCGCAGCCATGCTTTAGCATCTCCATGCAAATGGGACATGATGAATCCCACCTTCTCTTGCTCATCTCTAAAGTCTTTGTTCAGCAGTTGCAGTGCACACATTACATCTGCTCTAAAGTTGGGGTACTGTTGCAAATTCCCATCGAAGTGAGAGACCAGACCGCCTGTTCGTCTCCCCAACCCAATCCCCTCCGGTTTGGGTGTCAGTTGCCCTTGCTTCGTAAGCACTTCCAACCTGACCTGGAGATCCCTGTAGGCGGCAGCTGCGTCCTCCTCTCTCTTCCTGGATGCAAGAGCCTCGGCATTCAGTCGTGTCACTGCTTCTCTGAGTTCCACTATCTGCTGTTCGGCCGTCATGTTGTCTGCCGTTCGTGAGCTCGCTAGTAGGCACCCGCTTTCTCTCCTCTCCGCGAGGACGTAGATGCCCACAATCTAGAGATGGAGCTTACTGTCAGAGCTGCTTCCAGATCCTAGCTCACAGAGGATCACGCTAGCCAGCGATCATTAAATAAAAGTCTTTATTGAGTTACAGTTTCCATTCTCAAGCTGCTGCGTGCAACTCTACGTCTCATGGTTAGATCGGCGAAGCTCCATCTGAGTCTCCGCCCCTTGTACACCAACTTAATATCCTAGCCTTGCTCCACCTTTTCCGCCTGACTGTTCTTCTCTGGGTCCCTCTGCCCCCCGGGGTCTCTTCCTTCCGGGATTCCTCTGACGCTGACCCCCCTGACTCTTCTCCCTCCTTTGGGCGGGCTTTAGGACCTGGCTCCCTTTCCGGGCTGCCTACTGCGCCACCTTCCTGTGCATTTGAACTTGGCACGCGCGCCCAACCTTCCACCTTCCGTCTGACCGTTTCTTCGCTCCCCGATGGAGGTGTGGCCACTCCTGACTCGTGCCCTCCCCCCTGTTGTGAGCTGCCAGCGCTTGATCCCTGGCGCCCTTCCTCTTCCCTGCTCTCTGGCGGTGACGCTGGTCCTGATTTCCAACTGCTCCCCTCTGAGTCCCCTCTGGCTCTATCTTCCTGGGGTGTCCCCCTAGGCT
Source organism: Podarcis pityusensis (assembly GCF_964106645.2). Classification (NCBI taxonomy): domain Eukaryota; kingdom Metazoa; phylum Chordata; class Lepidosauria; order Squamata; family Lacertidae; genus Podarcis; species Podarcis pityusensis. Next base: position 45,075 of record NW_028293325.1, read on the forward strand.
CCCCCCTTGCCCTGGCCACTGGTGCTCCTTTCTGTGAATCTTCTGATTCACTGGAAAGACTCGGAGATCTCGGGTCGTCGTCATCACTCATCTTTTCTTCTGCCTCCTCTCCCTCGCTCTCTGTTTCCTCCCTTGCCCTTGCCTCTGCTCCTGAACCCCTGACAGCTGGCTAGCGTGATCCTCTGTGAGCTAGGATCTGGAAGCAGCTCTGACAGCATCCGCTATGACGTTGTTGTCTCCCGGGATATACTCTATCCGGAAATCGAAATCCGCAAAGAATTCCGCCCATCTCATGTGCCTCTGGCTCTGGAGCTTTGCCGTGCGCCAATACTCTAGGTTCTTTTGGTCCGTGCGGACCTGCACGGTGTGCTTGGCTCCGATAAGGAAGTGCCGCCACGCCTTGAAAGCCGCGTGGATGGCCAACAACTCCCTGTCCCAGATGGTGTAGTTCTGTTCCGACTTGCTGAGCTTCCGGAAATAGAAAGCGCAGGGCCTCCAGTTCCCTTGCGGATCTTCCTGCAAGAGGACGGCCCCCACTGCTCTGTCAGATGCGTCAGTCTCAACCCGCATGGGCCTGCCGGGATTCACGTGTAGCAGCTGGTCTTCGGACGCGAAGAGACTCTTAAGTCTCCTGAAGGACTGCTCCGCCTGGTCCGTCCAGGTGAACTTTTTCTTCTTGGAACTGAGGGTGTCCGTGATAGCTGCCGTCTCTTTCGCGAAACCCCTGATGAACTTGCGGTAAAAGTTGGCGAAACCGACGAACCTCTGGACCTCCTTCCGATTGCGCGGACTATTCCAGTCCAACACCGCGCGGACTTTGGCGCTGTCCATGGCTAGTCCCTTGTCGGACAGCCGGTAGCCCAGGAAATCCACCTCCGTCACGTCGAACTGGCACTTCTCCAGTTTGGCGTAGAGCCTGTGCTCCCGTAGCCTCTGCAGGACCTCCTTTACGTCTCTCTCGTGAGTCTCCTGCGATTCTGAGAAGATCAGAATGTCGTCGAGGAAGCATACGCACTTCTTGTAGAGGAGTCCTGCTAGCACGTGGTGCATGAATGCTTGGAAACAGTGGGAGCCATTTTGGAGACCAAACGGCATAACTCTGTATTCATAGGTGCCCAGCGGCGTGAACATGGCCGTCTTCCACTCGTCACCTTCCCTCATGCGTATTAGATTGTATGCTCCGCGTAGATCCAACTTGGTGAAGATCCTCCCCTTCCTCACCGTCGCGAGCAGGCCGTCAATCTTGGGCATGGGGAAGGCCTTGGGCTTTGTCATCGAGTTGATGGCCCTATAGTCCACAATGAGCCTTTTTTGGGGCGTGTCCTTCTTCTTCACGAAAAACACAGGACTGCCCCCCACGGCCTTGGATTCTCGGATGAATCCCCGCTTCAAATTGTGATCTATGAACTCCCGGAGTTCCTGCATCTCATCTTCAGACATGGAATACAGCTTCGCAGTCGGCAGCGTCGCCCCTGGTAAGAGGTCAATTGCACAGTCGTAGGGCCGGTGGGGTGGTAATTGGTCAGCTTCCTTTTCACAGAAGACCTCCAAAAACCCCTTGTACTTGTGGGGCACTGCCTGCACCATGCCTAGATGCAGCTGCTGCCCTTCCTCCTGGCCCTCCTCCTCCTGGCCTGTCTGGATGCAGTGTTGTGCGCAGTAGGACGAGCCAAAGGTGAGCTGCCGCTGGTACCACGCTAATGATGGGCTGTGTCTATCCAGCCAACTCATGCCTAACACTATAGGCGTGTCTGACAGTTGGGTGACATTGAAACTGATGACCTCGCGATGATTCCCAATTTTCAGCAGCATGGGTGGCGTCTGTTGTACCACTTGCCCACCCAGCAACTTCCTGCCATCTACCGTGACGACGTTCAGAGGCAGCGTGGCTGGTAGTAGCGCTATGCGATGCTGCTTGATGAACTGCATCCCCACGAAGTCTGCGTTGCTCCCTGAGTCAATCGTAATGGGGACTTCCAGGGTGAGTCCATTAGGTAGCTGGAGAGTAGCAGTGAGCTGCACCACTGGCTTGGGTGGTAAGGGGTCTGTAGGCTGCAAAAGCGCTGGGGACTGCTTCACTGACTTGCCTGGCGGAGCCCCAGCATCTCTGCTTCCAACCAGGCATTCTCGTTTCCCTGAAACTGTTCTCCTTGGAACTCTTCCCCTGTTACTGTTGCTAAGGCTGCAGTGTGCTTCTGGAGCCTCTGGGGACACTCTTTAGCCATGTGTTGTGGACTGTCACAGATGTAACACTTCCTGGTCCCTCTAGGAGGCTTCGCCTTGACTGCTCCGGACGCTGAGGCTCCGGCAGCTGACTGAGCCTTTGCACGACCCAGCTCCATTGGCTCCTCCCCTCCCTTCAGCATAGGCGAGGGATTTGTACGTCCCAGGTCCCTAGGAAGAAGAAAAGGAGGCGCTCTAGCTGGTGGGCGGACGTGACGCCCCTCCTCACTGTGCCAAGGGCGTTCTTCGTGGCGCACCCCTATCGTGAGTGCCCTCTGCACGACGTCTGCTAGGGTTTGAGGTCTGTCTCCCCTAGCCAGCTCATCTTTTACTGAGCCATGAAGCCCCTCCCAGAACAAGTCTCTCACTGCCAGGGAGTCCTTTTCCCAGCCCAGCACATTCAGCAATGCAAAAAAGCGAGAATGGTACTGACCCACTGTAGCCTTGCCCTGCCGCAATCCATGCATCTCCTGGCGCGCCACATCAACGTCAACGGTAGATTGGAAGCAAGCGTCCATGGCTTTGATAAATTCGTCAGAGTCCCTGCGGGCAAGACCATCTTCGCGCCACAAATTGCGTAACCAGGTTCTAGCTTCCCCATGCAAATGGGACACAATAAAGCCTACTTTCTCCTCCTCATCTTTGAAGTCTTTTCGAAGCAAATGCAGCGCGTATACGACGTCTGCTCTGAAATTGGGATAATGCTTCAGGTTCCCATCGAAGTGGGCTACTAAATTGCCCCCCCTCCGTCCGAGTCCGATTCCCTCTGTTCTGGACCCCGGGAACCCCTCTTTGCACGCCTGATCCCACCTAGCTTGCAGATCCTGGCATCGCGCGTCTGCTTCGGCAACTGTCTTCTGAGAGACCCGTACTGCAACGGAGAGTTCAGCGACTGCGTTTTGCAGGGTCGTTATCTGCTCCTCAGTAGTCATGTTTGCCAAACTTCGTGAGCTTTGCAAAAAAAAATTTTTGCGGTTTGTGAGAGGGGACTTACTGTCAGGGCTGCCTCAAGTCTCAGCTCACAAAAGACCAACACCTATCTCTTCTTATATACAAAAGTGTTTATTGCAGTTCATTGTTTGCTTCACATCCGAGGCGCGCAGCCCTACGTCTGCTAGGCTTAGACCGCTGAAGTCCCCTCTGAATCCGTCCCTCCCCTGCACTAGTTTAAGAGGCTTGCGCTGCTCCACCTCTTTCTCTCTTTCCTTTTCCGCAGGGTCTTTCTGCCCGCTGGGGTTTCGCCCCTCCTGGATTCCTCTGACGCGGAATCAGACTGCTCTTGCCCCCTCCTGCGGGCTTTGGGACCTGGCCCCTCCTCCGGGCTCCCTGTACTTCCGCGCGCCTCTACATTTGAACTTGGCGAGCGCGCCCAACCTCTAACCTTCCTTTTAACAGCTACACTACTCCCTTCACTACTCCCCTCCCCTTCCGGGAGGGTGGCTTGCTCCGACCTCCCTCCTTTCTCTGCTGCCGGCGCCGCTTCCCCTGATACACTGAAACCTCCACCCCCTTCGCTGCACTCTGGCGGGGAGGCTGGTCCTGACGCCCAGCTGCCACTTTGGGATCCCCCGCTGGCCCCCTGCTCCTGACACGTCCCCCCTGGGGCTCCCCTGGCCTTGACCACCGGCGCCCCCTTCTGGGAATCCTCTGATTCGCTGGAAAGACTCATGGAATCTCTAGAGTCATTGTCATCCTCTTCCTCGCTGTCCTGGGATTCATCCCCATCGCTCTCCATCTCCTGCCTACCCTGTGCCTCTGTCCCTGAACCCCTGACAGGTTCCATCTACATAAAAAGAAGATGATATAGCTCTGATTGGGCTAATTTCAAATTTGGGGTTAGGATGCACATTCACCCAAAAATCGCAGTGACATATTTGTTATCAGCCCAAATCAAGCATAGGTGTTTTGGATCCATCTCAATAGAAAGAGAACGAATAAGCTTGGATTGTTCTTTCGGTGTTCATTCACCCACAAATAGCAAAGCGAACTGCAATAATCCTAAACAAAGCCAAACAGGTTGTTTTGGTTTCCAGCTACATAGAAAGAAGAATCTTGGATTTCGCTTATTTCGTGCTCTTTGGTGTTAATGCACACTGAGCCAGAAATCGCAAAGTGTGTGTATTCAGATCAACATAACACAACACCGTCTTTTCGCTTCCATATGCGTAGAAAGAAGACGAATAAGGTTTGATTGGGCTTATTTCAATTCGCATGGTGTTTTTTGGGTGTGCACCAGAATCACCCCCAACCAAAGCAAAAAGGTGTTTTGGGTTCCATCTACATAAAAAGAAGATGATAAAGCTCTGATTGGACTTATTTCAAATTGCTGTTTTTGGGGTTAGAACGCACATTCACCCCAAAATCGCAGAGGGAGATGTTTGTTATCAGCCCAAATCAAGCATTGTTCTTTTCGTTCCATCTCAACAGAAAGAGGATGAATAAGCTTGGATTGTTCTTTCGGTGTTCATTCACACACAAATAGCAAAGCGAAGTGTAATAAGCCTAAACAAAGCCAGACAGGTTGTTTTGGTTTCCAGCTACATAGAACGAAGAATCTTGGATTTCGCTTATTTCAAGTCGTGTTCTTTGCTGTTAATGGACATTGACCCAGAAATCGCAAAGTGTGTGTAATGAGACCAAAATAACACAACACCGTCTTTTCGCTTCCATATGCGTAGAAAGACGACGAATAAGCTTTGACTGGGCTTATTTCAATTTGCATGGTGTTTTTGGGTGTGCACCAGAATCACAACCAACCAAAGCGAGAAGTTCTTTTGGGTTCCATCTACATAAAAAGAAGAACATAAAGCTCTGATTGGGCTAATTTCAGATTGGTGTTTTTGGGGTTAGAATGCACATTCACTCAAAAACCAAGCATTGATGTTTTGGTTCAATCTCAAAAGAAAGAAATAAGCTTGGATTGTTCTTTCGGTGTTTATTCATGCACAAATAGCAAAGCTATTATAAACAAAGCCAAACAGGTTGTTTTGGGTTCCAGCTGCATAGAATGAAGAATCTTGGATTTCGCTTATTTCAAGTCGTGTTCTTTGCTGTTAATGCACATTGACCCAGAAATCGCAAAATGTGTGTATGCAGACAAAAATAACACATTACTGTCTTTTCGCTTCCATATGCGTAGAAAGAAGACGAATAAACTTTGGGCTTATTTCAATTCGCATGATATTTTTAGGGTGTGCACCAGAATCACCCCCAACCAAAGCAAAAAGGTCTTTTGGGTTCCATCTACATAAAAAGATGATAAAGCTCTGATTGGGCTTATTTCAAATTGGTCTTTTTGGGGTTAGAATGCACATACACGCAAAAATCACAGAGTGACATGGTGTTTTGGTTCCATCTCAATAGAAAGAGGACGAATAAGCTTGGATTGTTCTTTCGGTGTTCATTCACACACAAATAGCAAAGCGAAGTGTAATAAGCCTAAACAAAGCCAGACAGGTTGTTTCGAGTTCCAGCTACATACAACGAAGAATCTTGGATTTCGCTTATTTCAAGTCGTTTTCTTTGGTGTTAATGCACATTGACCCAGAAATCGCAAAGTGTGTGTAATGAGACCAAAATAACACAACACCGTCTTTTCGCTTCCATATGCGTAGAAAGACGACAAATAAGCTTTGATTGGGCTTATTTCAATTCACATGGTGTTTTTGGGTGTGCACCAGAATGACTTCCAACCAAAGCAAGAAGTTCTTTTGGGTTCCATCTACATAAAAAGAAGAACATAAAGCTCTGATTGGGCTAATTTCAAATTGGTGATTTTGGGGTTAGAATGCACATTCACTCAAAAATCGCAGAGTGACATGTTTGTTATCAGCCCAAACCAAGCATAGGTGTTTTGGTTCAATCTCAAAAGAAAGAAATAAGCTTGGATTGTTCTTTCGGTGTTTATTCACACACAAATAGCAAAGCGAAGTGTAAGAAGCCTAAACAAAGCCAAACAGGTTGTTTTGGGTTCCAGCTGCTTAGAACGAAGAATCTTGGATTTCGCTTATTTCAAGTCGTGTTCTTTTGGTGTTCATTCACCCACAAACAGCAAAGCGAAGTGTAATAAGCCTAAACAAAGCAAAACAGGTTGTTCTGGGTTCCATCTACATAGAAAGAAGAATTTTGGATTTTGCTTTGTTTGGAGATTGCTTTCTGTTTTTTGGTTGAATGCTTGCACACCTAAAGAATCAAGTGAAATCTTCCCAAATAAACTTATTCGTCTTCTTTCTCTGCATATTGAAACAAAAAGAACCTGTCTTGCTTTTTTGCCCTTACTTGACTTCCTTTTCCATTTTGTGCACCCAAAAACCTGAAACCAAGTTCATAAGCCCAAACAAAGCTTATTCGACCTTAAAAAGGTCAAGGTAAAGGGACCCCCTGAGCATTAGGTCCAGTCGTGACCGACTGGGGTTGCGGGGCTCATCTCTCTTTATTGGCCGAGGGAGCCGGCGTTTGTCCGCAAACAGCTTCCGGGTCATGTGGCCAGCATGACTAAGCCGCTTCTGGCAAAACAGAGCAGCACACGGAAACACTGTTTACCTTCCCGCTGGAGCGGTACCTATTTATCTACTTGCACTTTGACGTTCTTTCGAACCGCCAACCTTCTGATCCACAAGTCCTAGGCTGTGTGGTTTAACCCACAGCGCCACCCTGTGGGATGTGAAACACAAGAGCAGTCAAGTACAACATTCCTAGAGTGTACATGTTTAGACATGGGGAGGGATGTTTGTCCAACCAGCAGATAAACTTCCTGTTTCCCTCTGGGCTGGGACAGACTTCCTCTACATGTGACTAGAGGTGGGTGTGGCCTCACCTGTGCAGGTAATGACAAAAGCACAGGACAGGGCAGCCATCTCTCTCTCTTTCACCACATGCATTGGAGGAACAACATCTACTGAGTGAAAGATGCCCTCTTGGCTCCCAGCCAAGAGAGGACAAAGGGACTGTCTTCTTAAGAGATAGATTCCAAATGTATATTACTTCACTAAGCTTAAGTCTGCCTTCTGGGATCTGATTGTGAACAGAATGTGAGTAAACTCTTTTTTATACTTTTGTAAAAGACTGTGTTGTCTCTTCTATTTTATGAGGGAGTAAGGGGAAATTACCAGAATAGTTATTATAGAGGCTTAAGCGAGCCTGGGCAAACGCTGCCGTGGCAAACTTAAAATAAAGGGGAATATTTTACTCTGCTGAATTTGGGGAACTTGTTAACACAAGTTGGATAAGGATATAATCAGACAATATATCCTCTCCTGCATCCGTGAATATTCCCACACACCCGCATCCCTTATTCGACCTTACACCATGTTTTTCCAATTTTCCAGCACCCAACCCCCCCCCAAAAAAACAAACAAAAACAAAAACAAAGAAAAGAAGAAATAGCATACTCGTCATCTTTCTCTGCAAGATGACCAAAACAACGGCTTTTGCTTTGTCTGGACATTTCACTTCCTTTTGGATTTTTCGATGGATTTGCATGCACAGCCAAAAAACACGAAACCAATCCAAATAAAGCTTATTCGTATTTTTCTATGCAAATAGAAGCAAAATCAATGAGTTTTCGTTTGTTTGGGATTCTTTATGAAACAAAAGAGCTCTGTTTAAAACCCTCCTTTGTTTCGTTTGGGCTTCTTTCACCGCTTTGTGTTTTTTGGGTGAATATGCATTCACACCTAAAGAACCAGAAACCATGAAATACACCCGAATAAAGCTTGTTCTTTCTATGCAGATGGAATAAAACATAACCAGTTTTCCTTTGCTTGGGATTCTCCCTTCGCTTTGCGATTTTTGGGTGCACAGTGAAAGAACCTGAAACCAAGAGAAAGATAGAATCATAGAATCATAGAGTTGGAAGAGACCACAAGGGCCATCGAGTCCAACCCCCTGCCAAGCAGGAAACACCATCAGAGCACTCCTGACATATGGTTGTCAAGCCTCTGCTTAAAGACCTCCAAAGAAGGAGACTCAACCACACTCCTTGGCAGCAAATTCCACTGTCGAACAGCTCTTACTGTCAGGAAGTTCTTCCTAATGTTTAAGTGGAATCTTCTTTCTTGTAGTTTGGATCCATTGCTCCGTGTCCGCTTCTCTGGAGCAGCAGAAAACAACCTTTCTCTATGTGACATCCTTTTATATATTTGAACATGGCTATCATATCACCCCTTAACCTTCTCTTCTCCAGGCTAAACATGCCCAGCTCCCTTAGCCGTTCCTCATAAGGCATTGTTTCCAGGCCTTTGACCATTTTGGTTGCCCTCCTCTGGACACGTTCCAGTTTGTCAGTGTCCTTCTTGAACTGTGGTGCCCAGAACTGGACACAGTACTCCAGGTGAGGTTTGACCAGAGCAGAATACAGTGGCACTATTACTTCCCTTGATCTAGATGCTATACTCCTATTGATGCAGCCCAGAATGCATTGGCTTTTTTAGCTGCCGCGTCACACTGTTGGCTCATGTCAAGTTTGTGGTCAACCAAGACTCCTAGATCCTTTTCACATGAAAAGAAAGCTTATTCCTTTTCACATGAAAAGAAAGCTTATTCCTCTTTCAGCTATGCATATGGAAGCAAAAACAACGAGTTTTCCTTTCTTAGGGATTCTTTCACTTCGCTTTGCTGTTTTTGTGTGCAAGGCCAGAGAACCTGAAACCATGTCAAAGCCCAATCAAAGCTTATTCATTATTTTCTTTGCAAGGTGACAAAAAAACAATGGCTTTTGCTTTGTTTGGACTTTTCGTTTTGCGATTTTGGGGTGAATATGCGTACACAATCAGAACACAAGTTAAATAAACGTCTTTATATGCATATGGGTGTGCATATTGAAACAAAGTGAACCTGTTTTGCTTTATTTGGCCTTCTTTGTTTTGCCATGTATGGGTGAATATGCGTGCACACCCAAAAAAACCTGAAACCAAGATAAGCCCAAACAATAATGTCAGGGGTTCAGGAGCAGAGGCAAGGGCAAGGGAGGAAACAGAGAGCGAGGGGGAGGAGGCAGAAGAAAAGATGAGTGATGACGACGACCCGAGATCTCCGAGTCTTTCCAGTGAATCAGAAGATTCACAGAAAGGAGCACCAGTGGCCAGGGCAAGGGGGGAGCCTAGGGGGACACCCCAGGAAGATAGAGCCAGAGGGGACTCAGAGGGGAGCAGTTGGAAATCGGGACCAGCGTCACCGCCAGAGAGCAGGGAAGAGGAAGGGCGCCAGGGATCAAGCGCTGGCAGCTCACAACAGGGGGGAGGGCACGAGTCAGGAGTGGCCACACCTCCATCGGGGAGCGAAGAAACGGTCAGACGGAAGGTGGAAGGTTGGGCGCGCGCGACAAGTTCAAATGCACAGGAAGGTGGCGCAGTAGGCAGCCCGGAAAGGGAGCCAGGTCCTAAAGCCCGCCGAAAGGAGGGAGAAGAGTCAGGGGGGTCAGCGTCAGCGTCAGAGGAATCCCGGAAGGAAGAGACCCCGGGGGGCAGAGGGACCCAGAGAAGAACAGTCAGGCGGAAAAGGTGGAGCAAGGCTAGGATATTAAGTTGGTGTACAAGGGGCGGAGACTCAGATGGGGCTTCGCCGATCTAACCATTAGACGTAGGGTTGCACGCAGCAGCTTGAGAATGGAAACTGTAACTCAATAAAGACTTTTATTTAATGATCGCTGGCTAGCGTGATCCTCTGTGAGCTAGGATGTGGAAGCAACTCTGACAGTAAGCCCCATCTCTTAAATTGTGGGCATCTACAGCCTCGCGGAGAGGAGAGAAAGCGGGTGCCTACTAGCGAGCTCACGAACGGCAGACAACATGACGGCCGAACAGCAGATAGTGGAACTCAGAGAAGCAGTGACACGACTGAATGCCGAGGCTCTTGCATCCAGGAAGAGAGAGGAGGACGCAGCTGCCGCCTACAGGGATCTCCAGGTCAGGTTGGAAGTGCTTACGAAGCAAGGGCAACTGACACCCAAACCGGAGGGGATTGGGTTGGGGAGACGAACAGGCGGTCTGGTCTCTCACTTCGATGGGAATTTGCAACAGTACCCCAACTTTAGAGCAGATGTAATGTGTGCACTGCAACTGCTGAACAAAGACTTTAGAGATGAGCAAGAGAAGGTGGGATTCATCATGTCCCATTTGCATGGAGATGCTAAAGCATGGCTGCGCAATTTGTGGAGAGATAATGATCCAGCGCTCCAAAATGCGGATGCCTTTATTAAAGCGATGGATGGGTGCTTTTTGTCAAGCATTGACGTGGATCTTGCTCGGCAGCAGATACATGGACTGAAGCAAGGGAGGGCCAGCGTAAGGCAGTACCATGCCCGCTTTTTCGCTTTGGTCAGTGCTCTGGAATGGGACAGAGATTCGGCTCCTGTAAGAGACCTGTTTTGGGAGGGATTGCACGGCTCGGTTAAAGATGAAATTGCGAGGGGGGAGAGACCCCGGACCACGCAGGAGATCGTTCAGAGGGCGCTGGCGGTGGGGGTGCGGCTGGAAGGACGTCCGTGGAGCAGTGGCGAAGGGCGTGGAGGGCGCGAACCAGCCAGGGGCTCCTCCTTCCTTCCCAGAGAAGCAGCGCGTGCGCAATCCACGCCTCCGCCAGGAGGAGGAGCGGAACCTATGGAGGTTGGAGGTGCAAGGGCTCAGTCAGCAGCCAGAGCCCTAGCACCGGCAGCAGTGAAAGCGAAGCCTCCTAGAGGGAACAGGAAGTGTTACATCTGCGATGATCCACAGCATATGGCGAAAGAGTGTCCCCAGAGGCTCCACAAGCACACTGCAGCCTCAGCAATGGTAACTGCAGCAACGCAGCAAGGACAACCACAGCAGGGAAACGACGGAGTCTGGTTGGAAGAGGCACTGGGGCCCAGCCAGACGTGTCAGTGAAGCAGTCCCCAGAGGTTTTACAGCCCATGGACCCCCTCCCGCCCAAACCGGTAGTGAGGCTCACCGCGTCGCTCCAGCTGCCCAATGGAATCACCATGGACGTGCCAATCACCATTGACTCCGGAAGCAATGCGGACTTTATAGGGCAGGACTTTGTCGACCGGCACGCTATACAGTTGCTGCCTGCCACGCTGCCCCTGCAGGTTGTCACGGTGGATGGCAGGGAGCTGCTAGGGGGGCAAGTGTGGAAGCAGACGCCACCAATGGTGATGCAACTTGGGAATCACAGGGAAATCATCAGCTTCAATGTCACTCAACTATCGGACACGCCCATTGTATTGGGCATGAGTTGGCTGGACAAGCACAGCCCGACGCTGGCTTGGTACCAGAGGCAGCTGACCTTCGGCTCTTCCTTTTGCGCTGAACACTGCATCGTGCCCAGGCAGGAAGGAGAGGAAGAGGAGTCACAGCTGCAGCTAGGCACGCTGCAAGCGGTTCCCCACAAGTACGCAGAATTTTTGGAGGTTTTCTGCGAGAAGGAGGCAGACAGGCTACCCCCCCACAGACCATATGACTGCAAAATTGACCTGCTGCCGGGGGCGGCGCTGCCCAAAGGGAAGCTGTATTCCATGTCTGAGGACGAACTGCAGGAACTCAAAGAGTTCATAGATCATAATTTGGAGCGCGGTTTCATCCGAGAGTCCAAGGCAGCGGGGGGCAGTCCGGTATTCTTTGTTAAGAAGCGGGACACGCCCCAAAAAAGACTTGTAGTGGACTTTCGCATCTTGAACAGTGTGACCAAGCCATCGGACTTCCCCATGCCCCGAATCAACGACCTCCTCGCAAAGGTACGGAAGGGCAGAGTGTTCACCAAGTTGGACCTGCGAGGGGCATACAACCTCATTCGCATGCGGGAGGGAGATGAGTGGAAGACAGCCATGTTCACGCCCCTGGGCACCTACGAATATAGAGTTATGCCTTTTGGATTGCAAAATGGCTCCCACGTTTTTCAAGCTTTCATGCATCACGTGTTGGCGGGGCTCCTCTACAAGACGTGCGTCTGTTTCTTGGATGACATCCTGATCTTTTCGGAATCGCAGCAGGAGCATGACAGACACGTCAAGGAAGTGCTGAGCAGGCTACAGCAACATAGGCTTTACGCCAAGCTGGAGAAGTGCCAATTCGACGTGACGGAGGTGGATTTCCTGGGCTACAAGTTGTCTGATAAAGGGCTCGCCATGGACAGCGCCAAGGTCCGAGCAGTGTTGGATTGGAAAAGCCCACGCAACCGGAAGGAGGTCCAACGGTTTGTCGGCTTCGCGAACTTCTATCGCAAGTTTATCAAAGGCTTTGCGATGCAGACAGCGGCCATCACGGACACGCTCAGCTCCAAGAAAAAGAAGTTCATCTGGACAGAGCAGGCGGAGCAGTCCTTTCAGGCACTCAAGCGTCTCTTCGCGTCGGAAGAGCAGCTGCTTCATGTCAACCCCAGCAGGCCGATGAGGGTGGAGACAGACGCTTCAGACAGAGCCGTGGGAGCAGTCCTGCTGCAGAAAGACCCGCAGGGGGTTTGGAGGCCGGGAGCGTTTTACTCAAGGAAGCTCAGCAAGTCCGAACAGAACTACACCATCTGGGACAGGGAGTTGCTGGCCATTCATGCAGCGTTCAAAGCGTGGAGGCACTTCCTGATCGGCGCCAAGCACACGGTGCAGGTCTGCACGGACCACAAGAATCTAGAGCACTGGCGCACGGCACAGTTCCTGAACCAGAGGCAGATACGTTGGGCTGAGTTCTTTGCGAATTTCGACTTCCGAATAGAATATGTCCCGGGGGACACCAACATCATGGCGGATGCTCTCTCCCGTAAGCCACAGTATCTGGAGGAGGCAACGCCAGCGGCCGCCATGCACATCTTCGCACCGACAGTGTGGGCGTGCGCGGCGGCAACAGTTGACCTGGATGCGGTGCGACGAGCGTTGCAGGATGACTCCTTCGCGCAAGCAAAGATGGCAGAGGTGCACAGGGGCACGGCAGCGACCGACGAGTTCCAGCTGCGAGATGGTTTGCTCATCCGTAAAGGGGCCATCTACGTGCCGGGAGACGAACTTCGCGCCAAGGTACTGCGGCAGCTGCACGACGCGCCCACTGCCGGGCACTTTGGCAAGGAGAAGACGGTGGAATTAGTAGCCAGAGACTTCTGGTGGCCCGGAATGAGAGGGGAAGTCGCGGACTACGTGGCGAGGTGTGACACCTGCCAGAGGGCCAAACCAGTGCACAGACCGCCGGCCGGACTGCTGGAACCGCTGCAAACTCCGTTCGAACCATGGGAGAGAGTGGCCCTGGACTTTGTCACGGATCTGCCCAGCTCGAGGGGCAAGACGGCTGTGCTGGTGGTGGTGGACTTGTTCTCCAAGATGGCACATTTCATTCCGTGTGCGAAGGTGGCCACGGCGGAACAAACCGCCAAACTGTTCATAGACCACGTGTTCAAGGTTCACGGTCTGCCGCGGTCTATTCTGTCCGACCGAGGGCGACAGTTCATCTCGAACTTCTGGCAGAGGCTGATGGGCTTCCTGAACGTCAAGATCAACCTGGCGTCGGCTAGACACCCGCAGACCAACGGGCAAGCGGAGCGGGTCAATGCCATCATGCAGCAGTACCTGAGATGTTATGCGAATCAACAGCCTGCGACGTGGGTGGATTACCTGCCTCTCGCCGAGTTCGCCTACAACAACACGAAGCACGTGTCCACGGGGGTCACGCCGTTCTTCGCCAACAACGGGAGGCACCCCAGAACCTTCCCGGGACTGGAAAGAATGGGGGAGGGGGAGCCGCAGACAGCAGATGCGTTCGCGTCGGAGTTGCAGGAGGTCCACGATCAGCTGCGGCGGCACCTGGAGCTGGCTAAACACGCATACAAGGTACAAGCGGACAAACACAGAAGGGTTGGCGAAGAGATCCATGTGGGAGACTGGGTCTGGTTAGCAGCCCACGCAGTGCCGGCCAGGTCGTTGGCGAAGAAGAAACTAGGGCATAAACAACTGGGGCCCTACCAAGTTGAAGAACAGGTCAACCCGGTGGCTTTCAGGCTGGCTCTTCCGGAGGGTTCCAGAATGCATCCGGTGTTCCACAGATCGGTGCTCACTCCCTACAAGGCACCTCACAGGTTTCAGGAACCAGGAACGGCACCGGGTCCGCTCCGAGAGAGAACCGGGCAAGGGGGAGTGGCACAGGAGGAGCGCATCAACGAAGTCACGGAGATTTTGGACTCCAGATGGGGGGAAGAGGGGGTAGAATACCTTCTCGCCAAGGAGGGCACCCCGGCCAGTGCCAACAGCTGGGTGCCGGGCTACGCTTTGGACGAACCTCTGCTCAAAGAAGAGTTTCATGCCCTCTTCCCACACAGGCCAATGCCAGCAGACTTTTTCGACGACTGGCTTTTCACGCCCACGCTTTCAGCCAGCACGTTCCGGGGGTTCGACTCGGACGAGGAACCGACACGAGACGCCCGTTCCCCAGAGGGGTCACCCTCGGGATCTGCTTCAGAACCCTCGTATTGGTGGGATGATCGACCAGAGGAGCAGTTCCGCAGAAGGTGGCTGGAGGGTCCAGGACGAGCAACGTCTCCAGAAGGCAACGAGGGAGAGACGGACATGGACGTTTTCGGGGACGACCCGGGTTTCGAGCACGGCGGCACAGAGATGGAAGCGGAAGTGACCGTCGTCAACGAGAGCAGGGAGGAAGAACCGGAAGACTTCGGATGGCGGCCCGCCACGGGAAGCGAACTGTATCCGACATTCGTCCCCCTGACACAGCAGCACCCAGATCCCGCACCGGAAGGAGGGGAGGGGGGAAGAGGGGGCTTCGAGGGGGGGATGGATGTCAGGGGTTCAGGAGCAGAGGCAAGGGCAAGGGAGGAAACAGAGAGCGAGGGGGAGGAGGCAGAAGAAAAGATGAGTGATGACGACGACCCGAGATCTCCGAGTCTTTCCAGTGAATCAGAAGATTCACAGAAAGGAGCACCAGTGGCCAGGGCAAGGGGGGAGCCTAGGGGGACACCCCAGGAAGATAGAGCCAGAGGGGACTCAGAGGGGAGCAGTTGGAAATCGGGACCAGCGTCACCGCCAGAGAGCAGGGAAGAGGAAGGGCGCCAGGGATCAAGCGCTGGCAGCTCACAACAGGGGGGAGGGCACGAGTCAGGAGTGGCCACACCTCCATCGGGGAGCGAAGAAACGGTCAGACGGAAGGTGGAAGGTTGGGCGCGCGCGACAAGTTCAAATGCACAGGAAGGTGGCGCAGTAGGCAGCCCGGAAAGGGAGCCAGGTCCTAAAGCCCGCCGAAAGGAGGGAGAAGAGTCAGGGGGGTCAGCGTCAGCGTCAGAGGAATCCCGGAAGGAAGAGACCCCGGGGGGCAGAGGGACCCAGAGAAGAACAGTCAGGCGGAAAAGGTGGAGCAAGGCTAGGATATTAAGTTGGTGTACAAGGGGCGGAGACTCAGATGGGGCTTCGCCGATCTAACCATTAGACGTAGGGTTGCACGCAGCAGCTTGAGAATGGAAACTGTAACTCAATAAAGACTTTTATTTAATGATCGCTGGCTAGCGTGATCCTCTGTGAGCTAGGATGTGGAAGCAACTCTGACAAATAATAATAATAATAATAATAATTTATTATTTATACCCCGCCCATCTGGCTGGGTTTCCCCAGCCACTCTGGGCGGCTTCCAAAATAATATTAAAATACTATGATACATCAAACATTAAAAGCTTCCCTAAACAGGGCTGCCTTCAGATGTCTTCTAAAAGTCTGGTAGTTGTTGTTCTCTTTGACATCTGGTGGGAGGGCGTTCCACAGGGAGGGCGCCACTACCGAGAAGGCCCTCTGCCTGGTTCCCTGTAACTTGGCTTCTCGCAGTGAGGGAACCGCCAGAAGGCCCTCGGTGCTGGACCTCAGTGTCCGGGTAGAACGATGGAGGTGGAGACGCTCCTTCAGGTATACTGGACCGAGGCCGTTTAGGGCTTTAAAGGTCAGCACCAACACTTTGAATTGTGCTCGGAAACGTACTGGGAGCCAATGTAGGTCTTTCAAGACCGGTGTTATATGGTCTCGGCGGCTGTTCCCAGTCACCAGTCTGGCTGCTGCATTCTGGATTAGTTGTAGTTTCCGGGTCACCTTCAAAGGTAGCCCCACGTAGAGCGCATTGCAGTAGTCCAAGCAGGAGATAACCAGAGCATGCACCACTCTGGCGAGGCAGTCCGCGGGCAGATAGGGTCTCAACCTACGTACCAGATGGAGCTGGTACACAGCTGCCCTGGACACGGATTTAACCTGTGCCTCCATGGACAGCTGTGAGTCCAAAATGACTCCCAGGCTGCGCACCTGGTCCTTCAGGGGCACGGTTACCCCATTCAGGACTAGGGAATCCCCCACACCTGCCCGCCTCCTGTCCCCCAGAAACAGTACTTCTGTCTTGTCAGGATTCAACCTCAATCTGTTTGCCGCCATCCATCCTCCAACCGCCTCCAGACACTCACACAGGACCTTCACCGCCTTCACTGGTTCTGATTTAAAGGAGAGGTAGAGCTGGGTGTCATCTGCATACTGATGAACACCCAGTCCAAACCCCCTGATGATCTCTCCCAGCGGCTTCATATAGATATTAAAAAGCATGGGGGAGAGGACAGAACCCTGAGGCACCCCACAAGTGAGAGCCCATACAGTGGGGGAACACTCATCCCCCACCACCACTTTCTGAACACGGCCCAGGAGGAAGGAGCGGAACCACTGTATGACAGTGCCCCCAGCTCCCAGCCCCTCAAGACGGTCCAGAAGGATGTTATGGTCGATGGTATCAAACGCCGCTGAGAGATCCAGCAGAACTAGGAAACAGCTCTCACCTTTGTCCCTAGCCCGCCGGAGATCATCAACCAGTGCGACCAAGGCAGTTTCAGTCCCGTGATGAGGCCTGAATCCCGATTGGAAGGGATCCAAATGGTCCGCTTCTTCCAGGCGTGCCTGGAGTTGTTCAGCAACCACTTGCTCAATCACCTTGCCCAAGAATGGAAGATTTGAGACTGGGCGATAGTTGGCCATCGTGGCCGCATCTAAAGATGGTTTTTTAAGAAGCGGTGTCAGGGCTGCCTCAAGTCTCAGCTCACAAAAGACCAACGCCTTTCTTTTCTTATATACAAAAGTGTTTATTGCAGTTCATTGTTTGTTTCAGATCCGAGGCACGCAGCCCTACGTCTGCTAGGCTTAGACCGCTGAAGTCCCTTCTGAATCTGTCCCTGCCCTGCACCAGTTTAAGAGGCTTGCGCTGCTCCACCTCTTTCTCTCTTTCCTTTTCCGCAGGGTCTTTCTGCCCGCTGGGGTTTCGCCCCTCCTGGATTCCTCTGACGCGGAATCAGACTGCTCTTGCCCCCTCCTGCGGGCTTTGGGACCTGGCCCCTCCTCCGGGCTCCCTGTACTTCCGCGCGCCTCTACATTTAAACTTGGCGCGCGCCCCCAACCTCTAACTTTCCTTTTGACAGCTACGCTACTCCCTTCACTACTCCCCTCCCCTTCCGGGAGGGTGGCTTGCTCCGACCTCCCTCCTTTCTCTACTGCCGGAGCCGCCTCCCCTGATACACTGGAACCTCCACCCCCTTCGCTGCACTCTGGCGGGGAGGCTGGTCCTGATGCCCAGCTCCCACTTTGGGATCCCCCGCTGGCCCCCTGCTCCTGACAAGTCCCCCCTGGGGCTCCCCTGGCCTTGACCACCGGCGCCCCCTTCTGGGAATCCTCTGATTCGCTGGAAAGACTCATGGAATCTCTAGAGTCATTGTCATCCTCTTCCTCGCTGTCCTGGGATTCATCCCCATCGCTCTCCATCTCCTGCCTACCCTGTGCCTCTGTCCCTGAACCCCTGACATCCATCCCCCCCTCGAAGCCCCCCCTTCCCCCCTCCCGCTGCTCGGGCGCAGGTTCCGGGAGCTCCGTTGTAGCGGGGGTAGACGCTGGATACAGTTCATCGACGTCGATCTCCTCTGCTTCCAGTTCAGTGTATGCGTGCTCGAAACCGGGGTCCTACCCCAACACATCCAAACCCTTCCCTCCCCCTGTTACTTCAGGCGATGCTGCTTACCAAGGCCCCCTTCGCCACCCCACTTCTGGTTGATCGTCCCACCAATAAGAGCGGTCTGTGTCCACCCCCGAGCACGATCCCCTTGGAGGGCTCGATTCCGGCGTGGTCTCCTCTGCGGAGGAGAACCCCCGGAAGGTGCTGCCTGAAAGTGTGGGCGTAAAAAGCCAGTCGTCAAAATACTCCTCTGGCATGGGCCTGTGTGGGAAGAGTGCATGGAACTCGTCTTAAAGAAGAGGTTCCTCCAGAGCATAATCTGGCACCCAACTGTTGGCGCTGGCCGGGGTACCTTCCCTGGCGAGGAGGTATTCCACTCCCTCCTCCCCCCATCTCGAGTCCAGAATTTCCATGACCTCGTTGAGTGTCGGGGTCCTCGGTGACTCCCCCCCCGGTGACTCTCTACGTGGGTCTGGTGCCGTCCCTGGCTCCTGAAATCTGTGTGGGGCCTTGTAGGGTGTAAGCACCGACCTATGAAAGACCGGGTGCATTCGGGAACCTTCTGGGAGGGTCAACCGAAAAGCTACGGGATTGATCCTGCCCTCAACTTGGTATGGCCCTAACTGTTTGTGTCCTAGCTTCTTCTTAGCTAACGACTTGGCCGGCACCGCCTGGGCTGCTAACCATACCCAGTCCCCCACCTGGATGTCTTCTCCTGCCCTCCTGTGCCTGTCTGCCTGCACTTTGTAGGCGTGTTTAGCTAGTTCCAAGTGCCGTCGTAGCTCCTCGTGGACCTCCTGCAATTCTGCTGCTAAATGCTCAGCTCCCTGCGACTCCCCCTGCGTCGTTGTCTCCAACGCCGGGAAGGTTCTGGGATGTCGCCCATTGTTGGCGAAGAACGGTGTCACCCCCGTTGATGCGTGCTTCGTGTTGTTGTAGGCAAACTCGGCCATCGGCAAGTAGTCCACCCAAGTTGCAGGCTTTTGATTGGCGTAACATCGCAGGTACTGCTGCATGATGGCGTTGACCCTCTCCGCTTGGCCGTTGGTTTGCGGGTGTCTCGCCGACGCTAAGTTGATCTTGACATTCAGGATGCCCAGGAGCTTCTGCCAGAAACTGGAAATGAATTGGCGACCCCGGTCGGACAGGATGGACCGCGGTAAGCCGTGCACCCGGAACACGTGGTCTATGAACAGCTTGGCGGTCTGTTCCGCTGTTGCCACCTTCGCGCAAGGAATGAAGTGCGCCATCTTGGTGAACAGGTCTACAACCACAAGCACCGCCGTCTTGCCTCGCGAACTGGGCAGATCAGTAACAAAGTCCAGCGCCACCCTTTCCCACGGCTGTAGTGGCGTCTCCAGCGGTTCCAGCAATCCCGCTGGCTTCTTGTGCACTGGCTTGGACCTCTGACACGTGTCACACCTGGCGACGTAATCCGCGACCTCTCCTCGCATCTGGGGCCACCAAAAGTCCCTGGCTACTAAGTCCGCCGTCTTTTCTTTGCCGAAGTGACCCGCGCTGGGTGCGTCGTGTAACTGCTGTAAAACCTTCGCGCGGAGATCGTCTCCGGGCACGTAGAGAGCACCTTTGCGGGTCAGCAGACCGTCGCGTATCTGGAATTCGCCGTCCTTTGCTGTCCCTCTTCGCACCTCCTCCATCTTGGATTGTGCGAAAGGATCCGTCTGTAGCGCGCGTCGCACCGCGTCCAGGTCCACGGCGGCGGAAGCGCACGCCCACGCTTGCGGTGCGAAAATGTGCCTGGCTGCCACTGGTGCCACTTCCTCGAGATACTGCGGTTTCCTGGAGAGCGCATCTGTCAGGGGTTCAGGAGAAGAGGCAAGGGAGGAAACAGAGAGCGAGGGGGAGGAGGCAGAAGAAAAGATGAGTGATGACGACGACCCGAGATCTCCGAGTCTTTCCAGTGAATCAGAAGATTCACAGAAAGGAGCACCAGTGGCCAGGGCAAGGGGGGAGCCTAGGGGGACACCCCAGGAAGATAGAGCCAGAGGGGACTCAGAGGGGAGCAGTTGGAAATCGGGACCAGCGTCACCGCCAGAGAGCAGGGAAGAGGAAGGGCGCCAGGGATCAAGCGCTGGCAGCTCACAACAGGGGGGAGGGCACGAGTCAGGAGTGGCCACACCTCCATCGGGGAGCGAAGAAACGGTCAGACGGAAGGTGGAAGGTTGGGCGCGCGTGCCAAGTTCAAATGCACAGGAAGGTGGCGCAGTAGGCAGCCCGGAAAGGGAGCCAGGTCCTAAAGCCCGGCGCAAGGAGACAGGAGGGTCCGGGGGGTCGGCGTCAGAAGAATCCCGGAAGGAAGAGACCCAGGGGGGCAGAGGGACCCAGAGAAGAACAGTCAGGCGGAAAAGGTGGAGCAGGGCTAGGATATTAAGTTGGTGTACAAGGGGCGGAGACTCAGACGGAGCTTCGCCGATCTAACCATGAGACGTAGAGTTGCACGCAGCAGCTTGAGAATGGAAACTGTAACTCAATAAAGACTTTTATTTAATGATCGCTGGCTAGCGTGATCCTCTGTGAGCTAGGATCTGGAAGCAGCTCTGACAGCATCCGCTATGACGTTGTTGTCTCCCGGGATATACTCTATCCGGAAATCGAAATCCGCAAAGAATTCCGCCCATCTCATGTGCCTCTGGCTCTGGAGCTTTGCCGTGCGCCAATACTCTAGGTTCTTTTGGTCCGTGCGGACCTGCACGGTGTGCTTGGCTCCGATAAGGAAGTGCCGCCACGCCTTGAAAGCCGCGTGGATGGCCAACAACTCCCTGTCCCAGATGGTGTAGTTCTGTTCCGACTTGCTGAGCTTCCGGGAATAGAAAGCGCAGGGCCTCCAGTTCCCTTGCGGATCTTCCTGCAAGAGGACGGCCCCCACTGCTCTGTCAGATGCGTCAGTCTCAACCCGCATGGGCCTGCCGGGATTCACGTGTAGCAGCTGGTCTTCGGACGCGAAGAGACTCTTAAGTCTCCTGAAGGACTGCTCCGCCTGGTCCGTCCAGGTGAACTTTTTCTTCTTGGAACTGAGGGTGTCCGTGATAGCTGCCGTCTCTTTCGCGAAACCCCTGATGAACTTGCGGTAAAAGTTGGCGAAACCGACGAACCTCTGGACCTCCTTCCGATTGCGCGGACTATTCCAGTCCAACACCGCGCGGACTTTGGCGCTGTCCATGGCTAGTCCCTTGTCGGACAGCCGGTAGCCCAGGAAATCCACCTCCGTCACGTCGAACTGGCACTTCTCCAGTTTGGCGTAGAGCCTGTGCTCCCGTAGCCTCTGCAGGACCTCCTTTACGTCTCTCTCGTGAGTCTCCTGCGATTCTGAGAAGATCAGAATGTCGTCGAGGAAGCATACGCACTTCTTGTAGAGGAGTCCTGCTAGCACGTGGTGCATGAATGCTTGGAAACAGTGGGAGCCATTTTGGAGACCAAACGGCATAACTCTGTATTCATAGGTGCCCAGCGGCGTGAACATGGCCGTCTTCCACTCGTCACCTTCCCTCATGCGTATTAGATTGTATGCTCCGCTGTCATCCGCGTAGATCCAACTTGGTGAAGATCCTCCCCTTCCTCACCGTCGCGAGCAGGTCGTCAATCTTGGGCATGGGGAAGGCCTTGGGCTTTGTCATCGAGTTGATGGCCCTATAGTCCACAATGAGCCTTTTTTGGGGCGTGTCCTTCTTCTTCACGAAAAACACAGGACTGCCCCCCACGGCCTTGGATTCTCGGATGAATCCCCGCTTCAAATTGTGATCTATGAACTCCCGGAGTTCCTGCATCTCATCTTCAGACATGGAATACAGCTTCGCAGTCGGCAGCGTCGCCCCTGGTAAGAGGTCAATTGCACAGTCGTAGGGCCGGTGGGGTGGTAATTGGTCAGCTTCCTTTTCACAGAAGACCTCCAAAAACCCCTTGTACTTGTGGGGCACTGCCTGCACCATGCCTAGATGCAGCTGCTGCCCTTCCTCCTGGCCCTCCTCCTCCTGGCCTGTCTGGATGCAGTGTTGTGCGCAGTAGGACGAGCCAAAGGTGAGCTGCCGCTGGTACCACGCTAATGATGGGCTGTGTCTATCCAGCCAACTCATGCCTAACACTATAGGCGTGTCTGACAGTTGGGTGACATTGAAACTGATGACCTCGCGATGATTCCCAATTTTCAGCAGCATGGGTGGCGTCTGTTGTACCACTTGCCCACCCAGCAACTTCCTGCCATCTACCGTGACGACGTTCAGAGGCAGCGTGGCTGGTAGTAGCGCTATGCGATGCTGCTTGATGAACTGCATCCCCACGAAGTCTGCGTTGCTCCCTGAGTCAATCGTAATGGGGACTTCCAGGGTGAGTCCATTAGGTAGCTGGAGAGTAGCAGTGAGCTGCACCACTGGCTTGGGTGGTAAGGGGTCTGTAGGCTGCAAAAGCGCTGGGGACTGCTTCACTGACTTGCCTGGTGGAGCCCCAGCATCTCTGCTTCCAACCAGGCATTCTCGTTTCCCTGAAACTGTTCTCCTTGGAACTCTTCCCCTGTTACTGTTGCTAAGGCTGCAGTGTGCTTCTGGAGCCTCTGGGGACACTCTTTAGCCATGTGTTGTGGACTGTCACAGATGTAACACTTCCTGGTCCCTCTAGGAGGCTTCGCCTTGACTGCTCCGGACGCTGAGGCTCCGGCAGCTGACTGAGCCTTTGCACGACCCAGCTCCATTGGCTCCTCCCCTCCCTTCAGCATAGGCGAGGGATTTGTACGTCCCAGGTCCCTGGGAAGAAGAAAAGGAGGCGCTCTAGCTGGTGGGCGGACGTGACGCCCCTCCTCACTGTGCCAAGGGCGTTCTTCGTGGCGCACCCCTATCGTGAGTGCCCTCTGCACGACGTCTGCTAGGGTTTGAGGTCTGTCTCCCCTAGCCAGCTCATCTTTTACTGAGCCATGAAGCCCCTCCCAGAACAAGTCTCTCACTGCCAGGGAGTCCTTTTCCCAGCCCAGCACATTCAGCAATGCAAAAAAGCGAGAATGGTACTGACCCACTGTAGCCTTGCCCTGCCGCAATCCATGCATCTCCTGGCGCGCCACATCAACGTCAACGGTAGATTGGAAGCAAGCGTCCATGGCTTTGATAAATTCGTCAGAGTCCCTGCGGGCAAGACCATCTTCGCGCCACAAATTGCGTAACCAGGTTCTAGCTTCCCCATGCAAATGGGACACAATAAAGCCTACTTTCTCCTCCTCATCTTTGAAGTCTTTTCGAAGCAAATGCAGCGCGTATACGACGTCTGCTCTGAAATTGGGATAATGCTTCAGGTTCCCATCGAAGTGGGCTACTAAATTGCCCCCCCTCCTTCCGAGAGCGATTCCCTCTGATCTGGACCCCGGGAACCCCTGTTTGCACGCCTTATCCCACCTGGCTTGCAGATCCTGGCATCGCGCTTCTGCTTCGGCAACTGTCTTCTGAGAGACCTGTACTGCAACGGAGAGTTCAGCGACTGCGTTTTGCAGGGTCGTTATCTGCTCCTCAGTAGTCATGTCTGCCAAACTTCGTGAGCTTTGCAAAAAAAAATTTTTGCAGTTTTTTTTTGAGAAGGGACTTACTGTCAGGGCTGCCTCAAGTCTCAGCTCACAAAAGACCAACGCCTTTCTTTTCTTATATACAAAAGTGTTTATTGCAGTTCATGGTTTGCTTCAGATCCGAGGCGCGCAGCCCTACGTCTGCTAGGCTTAGACCGCTGAAGTCCCTTCTGAATCTGTCCCTGCCCTGCACCAGTTTAAGAGGCTTGCGCTGCTCCACCTCTTTCTCTCTTTCCTTTTCCGCAGGGTCTTTCTGCCCGCTGGGGTTTCGCCCCTCCTGGATTCCTCCGACGCGGAATCAGACTGCTCTTGCCCCCTCCTGTGGGCTTTGGAACCTGGCCCCTCCTCCGGGCTCCCTGTACTTCCGCGCGCCTCTACATTTAAACTTGGCGCGCGCCCCCAACCTCTAACTTTCCTTTTGACAGCTGCGCTACTCCCTTCACTACTCCCCTCCCCTTCCGGGAGGGTGGCTTGCTCCGACCTCCCTCCTTTCTCTACTGCCGGAGCCGCCTCCCCTGATACACTGGAACCTCCACCCCCTTCGCTGCACTCTGGCGGGGAGGCTGGTCCTGACGCCCAGCTGCCACTTTGGGATCCCCCGCTGGCCCCCTGCTCCTGACAAGTCCCCCCTGGGGCTCCCCTGGCCTTGACCACCGGCGCCCCCTTCTGGGAATCCTCTGATTCGCTGGAAAGACTCATGGAATCTCTAGAGTCATTGTCATCCTCTTCCTCGCTGTCCTGGGATTCATCCCCATCGCTCTCCATCTCCTGCCTACCCTGTGCCTCTGTCCCTGAACCCCTGACAAGCGGTTTAATAACCGCCTCTTTCAGCGGGTCTGGGAAGGCTCCCTCACGGAGGGAAGCATTCACCACCCCACGAAGCCCATCGCCCAGCCCTTCCCGGCTAGCTTTTATAAGCCAGGATGGGCAAGGATCAAGGAGACAGGTGGTTGGTTTCACTCGTCCAAGCAGCCTGTCCACATCCTCGGAGGTAACAGATTGGAATTGATCCCACACAATTTGACTAGACAGGACTCTAGCACTCCCCCGCCCCGGCCCTGCTCCCACGGTGGCGTCTACCTCTTCCCGAATCTGAGCGACTTTATCTGCAAAAAACTTTGCAAAATCATAGCAGGAGATCATGTGGCCCGTATTGGGCCCCGATGTAGCAGGTGGTTCCGCTAAATTGCGGACCACCTGAAAAAGTTTCCTGCTGCTGTTTTCTGCAGATGCAATAGAGGCGGCGAAGAAAGCCTTCTTCGCCGTCGCTACCGCCACTTGGTAGGCTCGACACTGAGCTCTAACCTGTGTCCGGTCAGCTTCAGAATGGGTCATCCGCCACCGGCGCTCTAGCCGTCTCAACGATTGTTTCATTGCCCTCAGATTCGTGGAAAACCACGGGGCCGTCCGGGCTCCATGCAATCGGAGAGGGCGCTTCGGAGCCAAACAGTCAATAGCCCTGGTTAACTCCACATTCCAGCGGGCCACCAGGGAATCAGCTGAAAGGCCATCAACATGGGATAAAGCATCCCCTACCGCTCTCTGGAAACCATTTGGATCCATTAAGTGGCGGGGGCGGACCATCCGAATCGGTCCCACCTCCCTGCAGAGGGGAAGGGTCGCGGAGAAGTCAAGTTGCACCAGGAAGTGGTCTGACCATGGCACTTCTTTTGTTTCGCTTTTACTTAGTGTCAGAACACCAACATCCATGGAGGTAAACACCAGGTCCAAGGCATGTCCGTGGCTATGGGTTGGGCCAAACTTATTCAGGGACAGCCCCATGGAGGCCATGCTTTCCACGAAGTCCCGAGCGGCCCCTTGTAAGGTCGTGTCGGCATGGATGTTAAAATCCCCTAGGACAACCAAACTAGGTGTCTCCAGGAGAACATCCGCCACGACCTGAAGCAGCTCGGGCAGGGAATCCTTGGTGCAGCGGGGAGGTCGGTACACCAAAAGGAATCCTGTACTGCCCCTATTGCCCAACTTCCAGAACATGCACTCAGAGAACTGGGTCTTCCCAATAGGATGCCTGGTGCAAACTAATGACTTCCTAAAAATCACTGCACCCCCCCCTCCCCGCCCACAGGGCCTGGGTTGCTGTGCGTAAGAGAAACCTGGTGGACAAGCAGCGGCAAGAACAGGCCCACCTGCTTCATCCAACCAAGTCTCTGTTACACAAGCCAGGTCAAATCCTCCATCCATGATCACATCATGGATGGCAGTGGTTTTATGAATCATTGATCTGGCATTGCACAGCAGCACCTTCAGGCTATGTGGGTATCCCTTGCTGATTCTAGTATCCGTCCGGACAGGACCAGACCCGGAGGCAGGGATAGTCCTCAGACAACGACTAAACCTGCCTCCTCTGTAATGACATGGTCTGGTCTTAGCGTAACTCCTCCTCCTACCCGTGATCACTGAGATCGGTTGTCCCAGCGCATCCCCCTCCGTGGAACATACCCCAGCCATTTTGTTGGCTGGGACCCACTCCCCGGCAGCCCTGACCCTTCCCCTTAAGAACAAAATAAGACCTTAAAACAATAAAAAACCCCAGAAAACAAAAAACAATACAAATGAAAAACTATAAAAATTACAAATCCATTAAAATCAAACAAATTCCCAACTAAACATCCATCCCACCCCCATCCCCGTCCCCGCATATACAAAAAAATGAAAGGAAAAGGAACATTTTAAAACAAACTCTGCGCCCCTCCGGATCCCCCTGGGTCGCAGCAGCAGTGACAACAACCGTCCCTGTGAGGCCTGTCAGGCCCCGCCCTGGGCCAGGTGGTGAGTGGCAGGAAGGAGCAGGGCCCTCAGACACTCACACAGGAGAGTCCTCCTGGGCAGCAGAACGCAGCAGTCCTTATGAGGCCTCAGGCCCCGCCCTGGGCCAGATGGTGAGTGGCAGGAAGGAGCAGGGCCCTCAGACACCCACACAGGAGAGTCCTCCTGGGCAGCAGAACGCAGCAGTCCCTGTGAGTCCTTCAGGCCCTGCCCCGGGCCAGATGGTGAGTGGCAGGAAGGAGCAGGGCCCTCAGACACCCACACAGGAGAGTCCTCCTGGGCAGCAGAGCGCAGCAGTCCTTATGAGGCCTCAGGCCCCGCCCTGGGCCAGATGGTGAGTGGCAGGAAGGAGCAGGGCCCTCAGACACTCACACAGGAGGGTCCTCCTGGGCAGCAGAGCGCAGCAGTCCCTGTGAGTCCTTCAGGCCCCGCCCTGGGCCAGATGGTGAGTGGCAGGAAGGAGCAGGGCCCTCAGACACTCACACAGGAGCGTCCTCCTGGGCAGCAGAGCGCAGCAGTCCCTGTGAGTCCTTCAGGCCCCGCCCTGGGCCAGATGGTGAGTGGCAGGAAGGAGCAGGGCCCTCAGACACTCACACAGGAGTGTCTTCTTACGACGCATATGCAACAAAAAACAGCCTGTCTCTCTCTCTCTCATTCTCTCTCTTTCCCCCTTCTCTCTCTTCCTTCCCTCTCTCTCTGTCCTTCCTTCCTTGCTTCGTCCTTCCTCCCTTCTCTCTCTCTCTTTCCTTCCTTCCTTCATCCTTCCTCTCTTCTCTCTCTCTTTATCTTTCTCTCCTCTTTCTCTCTCTTCCCTTCAATCTTTCTCTCCCTATCGCTTTCTCTCTCTCTCCCTTCCTTCCATTTTTCTATCCTCATCCTTCCATCTCTCTTCTCTCTTTCCTTCCTTCTCTCTCTCTTTCTCTTTCTTTCTTTCTCTCTCTCTCTCTCCTCTTCCTTCCTTCTTTCCATCTCTCTCCCTTCCTTCCATCTCTCTCTCCCCTTCCTTCCACCCTCTCTTTCTCTCTCTCTTTCCCTTTCTCCCTTTCCTCTTCCTTCCTTCTCTCTCTCTCCTTCCTTCCATCTATTTTTCCTCTCTTTTCCCCTTTCTCTCCCCTTCCTCTCGCTCTCTCCTCTCTTTCTCCCTCCAATTCTCCCTTTCTCTCCCCCTCTCTTTCTTTCCTTTTTCTCTTTCTCTCACCCCTTCCTTCCTTCCTGCGCTCATTCCTTCCCTCTCTCATTCTCTCTCTCACCCCTTCCTTCCTTCTCCTGAGCTGTTGAAGGCTTTCTCCATTAGAAGTAGCCCTTGGGAGACTTCCGGTCAGCGCCATTAGCAAACGGGCAAAAATTCCCTTCAGCTGGAGGGGATCGGCTCCGCGAAAATCGGGTCCTGTGCGCTGCGGCGAAGCGGGGACCCCTAGAAATCGCAGGCGCTGAAGCCTGCAAACGTGGAGACTCGGCGGGCACCATTGAGCGCCCCCCCCAACTGCTGTGAGTGGATCGCTGCTTTCGCGGAGCGAAGCCGTGTTGCCGTTGCTGGAGAGCGCTGATTTATTCCTGGAACATTCGGACTGAAAATCGATCGTGAGTAGGAGAAATTTAAAGTTTTGGAGCTGGACTAAAATTGGACTAAAATCTGAAAGGTTTTATTAACAAAACAACGACTAAAATTGGCTACCGCGGTGGGAAGTGTAAACAGGAAGTCCGCTTCCCCTGCCTTGTAAATAGTGCAAAGCATAGAGACTTTGAGCTAAACATGGGAAATTGATCTGAAAAGAGTGGTTTCCGGACCTGAGAACTTTTGGTGAATCTACCCTTCTGAGGGAAAAAAAAAAGGAAAAGGGTTTGCTTCTTCCGGACTGTATAAAGGTTTAAAGAACGATCTGTCAGTGAGACGTCTCAGCTGTCAAAATCTGTTAAAGGTAACTGCTGACAGCAAGGTGGATACATTGTGGCCAGCCTAGTTGGAAAAATAACTGAAAAGCTACATTTTGGAACTGTATCCTGTTTTTTTTGCTTACACTTAGTTTCTCTTTCCTTTCTTGCTACTCAATAAGGAAAGTGACTAGTTTGGATGGTGGTAACAATGTCCACCTAGTGGGACTCCCTGAAATTACAGCAAAGGAATTTTCCACTGGTAAACAGGAACAGCATATTTGGAAAAGACTTTGACCTTCACATTGTTATGGCAGATGGCCGAGAGAAATTAGACCCATCAGTTTTGAGATCTGGAAAACCTTGGGGGCATCGAAGGCAATCGTCTGCCGGCTTGCCTACGACAACAACACAAGTTAAGTCTAGTGGAATGTCTGAGGAAATTCTAGCCAGTGCCCTGGCCAAGATTAATGAAACTTTACAACAACTTAGTACAAAGGTTGAGGAGACGAACAAAAAGGTTGAAGAGACGAACCAGAAAGTGTACATTGCAAATAAAAAATTGACTTAAATACAGAAACACTAGACAATTTGGGGAAAAAGGTAAATAGTAATACAGAATCTATTCAGAGACTACTGCAAGACTCAAAGTCCATACAGGAAAAAACTGCTGCTGTGGAATTTAAACTGGGGCAACTGGAAACTGAGAAGGTACCAGACCTACAGAAAGAGATTGCAGAACACAAGCTGACGTTGTCTATGATTGACCTTAGAGACAAACAATCTAATCTAAGAATCAGAGCTGTTCCTGAGTTGGAGAAGGGCACCTTGATAGACTTTTTGACACAAGAATTTGCGGAATTTTGGAAATCGGATTTGAAACAAGAGGATTTTAGGATTGTGAGGGCCTTCAGACTGGGGAAAGGAGGAAAAAAGATTAAAATAAGGGACTGTTTGATTACCCTCCGATCCAAAGAAGAGAGGGACAAAATTCTGGGCCTGCATTATGAGAAACCTTTGACAATTCTGCAATCAAAAGTGGAAATTTTCAAAGACATACCGAAACACCTTTTAGATTTAAGACAAGACTTTGGAGACTTGGTGGCCCTGCTGAGAAAAAACAAGATCCTTTTCAGGTGGGAATTTCCTCAAGGCCTATCCTTTAGCTTTAAAGGAAGGAAGACTAAGATAAGATCAGTGGAGGAAAAGAACAAGTTTTTGAGTGCATACGAAGAAGATCTACAGAAAGGACTGGGAAAAGACCCTGCTGTACCAGATAAGAGTCTGCAAAAAAAAGTGAAACCAACGCCACGGACAGATATAGACAAACTTTTGGGGGCTGTCAGGGGAGAAGGAGAGTAAGTACAAAATGACACTGCAAGTATTAAGTTGGAACATTAATGGCCTAAATTCTTCGGGAAAAAGGGGGAGAGTATTTCATACATTAAAAAAAGAACATTTGGACCTGATTTGTCTACAAGAGACGCATGTGACAAGGCTACACCGGAAAATTTTGGTTAATAAAAGATTGGGAGAAGAATTTATCTCATCGGACAATGTGAAAAAAAGAGGAGTAGTTCTCTACGCAAAGGAAAGCCTGTCACCAAAATTTTTGATCAAAGATGATCAAGGAAGATATATAGCAATTGAAATCCAGCTTCATGGTCAGAAGTTTTTGATATTAGGAGTCTACGCGCCAAATGAGGGAAAATCAGAATTCTTTAAAAAACTGCATGAAACCCTATTGGATTATTTGGATTACAATATAATTTTGATGGGAGACATGAATGGAGTAGTGTCTACAAATATGGATAAAGCCCAAAGACAAACGGTGACGAAAGATGGTAGACTACCTGTCAGGGCTGCCTCAAGTCTCAGCTCACAAAAGACCAACGCCTTTCTTTTCTTATATACAAAAGTGTTTATTGTAGTTCATGGTTTGCTTCAGATCCGAGGCGCGCAGCCCTACGTCTGCTAGGCTTAGACCGCTGAAGTCCCTTCTGAATCTGTCCCTGCCCTGCACCAGTTTAAGAGGCTTGCGCTGCTCCACCTCTTTCTCTCTTTCCTTTTCCGCAGGGTCTTTCTGCCCGCTGGGGTTTCGCCCCTCCTGGATTCCTCCGACGCGGAATCAGACTGCTCTTGCCCCCTCCTGCGGGCTTTGGGACCTGGCCCCTCCTCCGGGCTCCCTGTACTTCCGCGCGCCTCTACATTTGAACTTGGCGCGCGCCCCCAACCTCTAACTTTCCTTTTGACAGCTACGCTACTCCCTTCACTACTCCCCTCCCCTTCCGGGAGGGTGGCTTGCTCCGACCTCCCTCCTTTCTCTACTGCCGGAGCCGCCTCCCCTGATACACTGGAACCTCCACCCCCTTCGCTGCACTCTGGCGGGGAGGCTGGTCCTGACGCCCAGCTGCCACTTTGGAATCCCCCGCTGGCCCCCTGCTCCTGACAAGTCCCCCCTGGGGCTCCCCTGGCCTTGACCACCGGCGCCCCCTTCTGGGAATCCTCTGATTCGCTGGAAAGACTCGTGGAATCTCTAGAGTCATTGTCATCCTCTTCCTTGCTGTCCTGGGATTCATCCCCATCGCTCTCCATCTCCTGCCTACCCTGTGCCTCTGTCCCTGAACCCCTGACATCCATCCCCCCCTCGAAGCCCCCCCTTCCCCCCTCCCGCTGCTCGGGCGCAGGTTCCGGGAGCTCCGTTGTAGCGGGGGTAGACGCTGGATACAGTTCATCGACGTCGATCTCCTCTGCTTCCAGTTCAGTGTATGCGTGCTCGAAACCGGGGTCCTCCCCCAACACATCCAAACCCTTCCCTCCCCCTGTTACTTCAGGCGATGCTGCTTGCCAAGGCCCCCTTCGCCACCCCACTTCTGGTTGATCGTCCCACCAATAAGAGCGGTCCGTGTCCACCCCCGAGCACGATCCCCTTGGAGGGCTCGATTCCGGCGTGGTCTCCTCTGCGGAGGAGAACCCCCGGAAGGTGCTGCCTGAAAGTGTGGGCGTAAAAAGCCAGTCGTCAAAATACTCCTCTGGCATGGGCCTGTGTGGGAAGAGTGCATGGAACTCGTCTTTAAGAAGAGGTTCCTCCAGAGCATAATCTGGCACCCAACTGTTGGCGCTGGCCGGGGTACCTTCCCTGGCGAGGAGGTATTCCACTCCCTCCTCCCCCCATCTCGAGTCCAGAATTTCCGTGACCTCGTTGAGTGTCGGGGTCCTCGGTGACTCCCCCCCCCCCGGTGACTCTCTACGTGGGTCTGGTGCCGTCCCTGGCTCCTGAAATCTGTGTGGGGCCTTGTAGGGTGTAAGCACCGACCTATGAAAGACCGGGTGCATTCGGGAACCTTCTGGGAGGGTCAACCGAAAAGCTACGGGATTGATCCTGCCCTCAACTTGGTATGGCCCTAACTGTTTGTGTCCTAGCTTCTTCTTAGCTAACGACTTGGCCGGCACCGCCTGGGCTGCTAACCATACCCAGTCCCCCACCTGGATGTCTTCTCCTGCCCTCCTGTGCCTGTCTGCCTGCACTTTGTAGGCGTGTTTAGCTAGTTCCAAGTGCCGTCGTAGCTCCTCGTGGACCTCCTGCAATTCTGCTGCTAAATGCTCAGCTCCCTGCGACTCCCCCTGCGTCGTTGTCTCCAACGCCGGGAAGGTTCTGGGATGTCGCCCATTGTTGGCGAAGAACGGTGTCACCCCCGTTGATGCGTGCTTCGTGTTGTTGTAGGCAAACTCGGCCATCGGCAAGTAGTCCACCCAAGTTGCAGGCTTTTGATTGGCGTAACATCGCAGGTACTGCTGCATGATGGCGTTGACCCTCTCCGCTTGGCCGTTGGTTTGCGGGTGTCTCGCCGACGCTAAGTTGATCTTGACATTCAGGATGCCCAGGAGCTTCTGCCAGAAACTGGAAATGAATTGGCGACCCCGGTCGGACAGGATGGACCGCGGTAAGCCGTGCACCCGGAACACGTGGTCTATGAACAGCTTGGCGGTCTGTTACGCTGTTGCCACCTTCGCGCAAGGAATGAAGTGCGCCATCTTGGTGAACAGGTCTACAACCACAAGCACCGCCGTCTTGCCCCGCGAACTGGGCAGATCAGTAACAAAGTCCAGCGCCACCCGTTCCCACGGCTGTAGTGGCGTCTCCAGTGGTTCCAGCAATCCCGCTGGCTTCTTGTGCACTGGCTTGGACCTCTGACAAATGTCACACCTGGCGACGTAATCCGCGACCTCTCCCCGCATCTGGGGCCACCAAACGTCTCTGGCTACTAAGTCCGCCGTCTTTTCTTTGCCGAAGTGACCCGCGCTGGGTGCGTCGTGTAACTGCTGTAAAACCTTCGCGCGGAGATCGTCTCCGGGCACGTAGAGAGCACCTTTGCGGGTCAGCAGACCGTCGCGTATCTGGAATTCGCCGTCCTTTGCTGTCCCTCTTCGCACCTCCTCCATCTTGGATTGTGCGAAAGGATCCGTCTGTAGCGCGCGTCGTACCGCGTCCAGGTCCACGGCGGCGGAAGCGCACGCCCACGCTTGCGGTGCGAAAATGTGCCTGGCTGCCACTGGTGCCGCTTCCTCGAGATACTGCGGTTTCCTGGAGAGCGCATCCACTATGACGTTGTTGTCTCCCGGGATATACTCTATCCGGAAATCGAAATCCGCAAAGAATTCCGCCCATCTCATGTGCCTCTGGCTCTGGAGCTTCGCCGTGCGCCAATACTCTAGGTTCTTGTGGTCCGTGCGGACCTGCACGGTGTGCTTGGCTCCGATAAGGAAGTGCCGCCACGCCTTGAAAGCCGCGTGGATGGCCAACAACTCCCTGTCCCAGATGGTGTAGTTCTGTTCCGACTTGCTGAGCTTCCGGGAATAGAAAGCGCAGGGCCTCCAGTTCCCTTGCGGATCTTCCTGCAAGAGGACGGCCCCCACTGCTCTGTCAGATGCGTCAGTCTCAACCCGCATGGGCCTGCCGGGATTCACGTGTAGCAGCTGGTCTTCGGACGCGAAGAGACTCTTAAGTCTCCTGAAGGACTGCTCCGCCTGGTCCGTCCAGGTGAACTTTTTCTTCTTGGAACTGAGGGTGTCCGTGATAGCTGCCGTCTCTTTCGCGAAACCCCTGATGAACTTGCGGTAAAAGTTGGCGAAACCGACGAACCTCTGGACCTCCTTCCGATTGCGCGGACTATTCCAGTCCAACACCGTGCGGACTTTGGCGCTGTCCATGGCTAGTCCCTTGTCGGACAGCCGGTAGCCCAGGAAATCCACCTCCGTCACGTCGAACTGGCACTTCTCCAGTTTGGCGTAGAGCCTGTGCTCCCGTAGCCTCTGCAGGACCTCCTTTACGTCTCTCTCGTGAGTCTCCTGCGATTCTGAGAAGATCAGAATGTCGTCGAGGAAGCATACGCACTTCTTGTAGAGGAGTCCTGCTAGCACGTGGTGCATGAATGCTTGGAAACAGTGGGAGCCATTTTGGAGACCAAACGGCATAACTCTGTATTCATAGGTGCCCAGCGGCGTGAACATGGCCGTCTTCCACTCGTCACCTTCCCTCATGCGTATTAGATTGTATGCTCCGCGTAGATCCAACTTGGTGAAGATCCTCCCCTTCCTCACCGTCGCGAGCAGGTCGTCAATCTTGGGCATGGGGAAGGCCTTGGGCTTTGTCATCGAGTTGATGGCCCTATAGTCCACAATGAGCCTTTTTTGGGGCGTGTCCTTCTTCTTCACGAAAAACACAGGACTGCCCCCCACGGCCTTGGATTCTCGGATGAATCCCCGCTTCAAATTGTGATCTATGAACTCCCGGAGTTCCTGCATTTCATCTTCAGACATGGAATACAGCTTCGCAGTCGGCAGCGTCGCCCCTGGTAAGAGGTCAATTGCACAGTCGTAGGGCCAGTGGGGTGGTAATTGGTCAGCTTCCTTTTCACAGAAGACCTCCAAAAACCCCTTGTACTTGTGGGGCACTGCCTGCACCATGCCTAGATGCAACTGCTGCCCTTCCTCCTGGCCCTCCTCCTCCTGGCCGGTCTGGATGCAATGTTGTGCGCAGTAGGACGAGCCAAAGGTGAGCTGCCGCTGGTACCACGCTAATGATGGGCTGTGTCTATCCAGCCAACTCATGCCTAACACTATAGGCGTGTCTGACAGTTGGGTGACATTGAAACTGATGACCTCGCGATGATTCCCAATTTTCAGCAGCATGGGTGGCGTCTGTTGTACCACTTGCCCACCCAGCAACTTTCTGCCATCTACCGTGACAACGTTCAGAGGCAGCGTGGCTGGTAGTAGCGCTATGCGATGCTGCTTGATGAACTGCATCCCCACGAAGTCTGCGTTGCTCCCTGAGTCAATCGTAATGGGGACTTCCAGGGTGAGTCCATTAGGTAGCTGGAGAGTAGCAGTGAGCTGCACCACTGGCTTGGGTGGTAAGGGGTCTGTAGGCTGCAAAAGCGCTGGGGACTGCTTCACTGACTTGCCTGGTGGAGCCCCAGCATCTCTGCTTCCAACCAGGCATTCTCGTTTCCCTGAAACTGTTCTCCTTGGAACTCTTCCCCTGTTACTGTTGCTAAGGCTGCAGTGTGCTTCTGGAGCCTCTGGGGACACTCTTTAGCCATGTGCTGTGGACTGTCACAGATGTAACACTTCCTGGTCCCTCTAGGAGGCTTCGCCTTGACTGCTCCGGACGCTGAGGCTCCGGCAGCTGACTGAGCCTTTGCACGACCCAGCTCCATTGGCTCCTCCCCTCCCTTCAGCATAGGCGAGGGATTTGTACGTCCCAGGTCCCTGGGAAGAAGAAAAGGAGGCGCTCTAGCTGGTGGGCGGACGTGACGCCCCTCCTCACTGTGCCAAGGGCGTTCTTCGTGGCGCACCCCTATCGTGAGTGCCCTCTGCACGACGTCTGCTAGGGTTTGAGGTCTGTCTCCCCTAGCCAGCTCATCTTTTACTGAGCCATGAAGCCCCTCCCAGAACAAGTCTCTCACTGCCAGGGAGTCCTTTTCCCAGCCCAGCACATTCAGCAATGCAAAAAAGCGAGAATGGTACTGACGCACTGTAGCCTTGCCCTGCCGCAATCCATGCATCTCCTGGCGCGCCACATCAACGTCAACGGTAGATTGGAAGCAAGCGTCCATGGCTTTGATAAATTCGTCAGAGTCCCTGCGGGCAAGACCATCTTCGCGCCACAAATTGCGTAACCAGGTTCTAGCTTCCCCATGCAAATGCGACACAATAAAGCCTACTTTCTCCTCCTCATCTTTGAAGTCTTTTCGAAGCAAATGCAGCGCGTATAGGACGTCTGCTCTGAAATTGGGATAATGCTTCAGGTTCCCATCGAAGTGGGCTACTAAATTGCCCCCCCTCCGTCCGAGAGCGATTCCCTCTGATCTGGACCCCGGGAACCCGTTTGCACGCCTGATCCCACCTGGCTTGCAGATCCTGGCATCGCGCTTCTGCTTCGGCAACTGTCTTCTGAGAGACCCGTACTGCAACGGAGAGTTCAGCGACTGCGTTTTGCAGGGTCGTTATCTGCTCCTCAGTAGTCATGTCTGCCAAACTTCGTGAGCTTTGCAAAAAAAAAAAAAAAATTTGCAGTTTTTTTTTTTGAGAAGGGACTTACTGTCAGGGCTGCCTCAAGTCTCAGCCCACAAAAGACCAAAGCCTTTCTTTTCTTATATACAAAAGTGTTTATTGCAGTTCATGGTTTGCTTCAGATCCGAGGCGCGCAGCCCTACGTCTGCTAGGCTTAGACCGCTGAAGTCCCTTCTGAATCTGTCCCTGCCCTGCACCAGTTTAAGAGGCTTGCGCTGCTCCACCTCTTTCTCTCTTTCCTTTTCCGCAGGGTCTTTCTGCCCGCTGGGGTTTCGCCCCTCCTGGATTCCTCCGACGCGGAATCAGACTGCTCTTGCCCCCTCCTGCGGGCTTTGGGACCTGGCCCCTCCTCCGGGCTCCCTGTACTTCCGCGCGCCTCTACATTTGAACTTGGCGCGCGCCCCCAACCTCTAACTTTCCTTTTGACAGCTACGCTACTCCCTTCACTACTCCCCTCCCCTTCCGGGAGGGTGGCTTGCTCCGACCTCCCTCCTTTCTCTACTGCCGGAGCCGCCTCCCCTGATACACTGGAACCTCCACCCCCTTTGCTGCACTCTGGCGGGGAGGCTGGTCCTGACGCCCAGCTGCCACTTTGGGATCCCCCGCTGGCCCCCTGCTCCTGACAAGTCCCCCCTGGGGCTCCCCTGGCCTTGACCACCGGCGCCCCCTTCTGGGAATCCTCTGATTCGCTGGAAAGACTCATGGAATCTCTAGAGTCATTGTCATCCTCTTCCTCGCTGTCCTGGGATTCATCCCCATCGCTCTCCATCTCCTGCCTACCCTGTGCCTCTGTCCCTGAACCCCTGACACTACCAAAGACATTTTTTGAAATGACTGACAATATGGACCTTGTGGACATTTGGAGAATAAAGAACCCTTTGGAAAGAGAAGGAACCTTCTTCTCTGAAGCAAAAATGACATGGACAAGAATAGACCAAATTTGGATAACCAGGGGACTGGCCCCTAATATAAAAAAAGCTGTAATTTGCCCGAAAATTTGCTCTGATCATAATCCAGTAAAGATGGAAATGATATTAACGCCAATTGGAGCTTTCAGATGGAGGATGAATGACTCCTTGCTTAGGAACGAGGAAATAATTAAAAAGGCCCAGAAAAATCTGAGAGACTACTTTGAGATAAATATGAACACTACGACTGAGAAAAGAGTGATCTGGGATGCTAGCAAAGCGGTGATGAGAGGATTTTTGATACAACAAAATGCAATTAGGAAAAGACACCAAAATGAGAAGAGAGAAAATTTTTTGGAGAAAATTAAAGATGGAGAAAAAAGACTGAGGGTGAAACCGAACTCACAGGAGATATTAAAAGAGATAAAGCTATACCAAGTACAATATATGAAACTGATGAATCAGGAAATAGAATGGAAGATCAAACAGATGAAACAAAAGACATTTGAATCAGCAAATAAGTGTGGGAAATTATTGGCCTGGCAAATGAAAAAAAGACAAAAGCTTAATACTATTACGAACTTGGTAGTAGAAGGGAAGAATATACAGAATCCTGGAGAGATTCGAAAATGTTTCCAGAACTACTTTAAACAGTTATATATGCAGGAGACCCAGAAAGAATTAGACATTGATCGGTTTTTGAAAATTAATGGTTTACAAAAAGTATCTTTCCTGCTTGGCAGGGGGTTGGACTCGATGGCCCTTGTGGTCTCTTCCAACTCTATGATTCTATGATTCTATGATTCTATGATCTCAAGAGAGCAAATCAATACTAAACTCTATAATATCTGACCAAGAGGTGGAAGGAGCTATTCAGGATATGAAACTGGGCAAATCTCCAGGGCCAGATGGTCTAACTGCAAAGTATTATAAATCTTTGAAAGAATGGTTAATGCAACCTTTGAAAGAAGTTTGCAACGAAATACTAAGGGGAGGAAAAGCACCCGAGTCGTGGAAAGAAGCATACATTACACTCATACCGAAAACAGAAGTGGAAAAGACACAGTTGAAGAACTACCGTCCCATATCCCTACTTAATGTGGATTACAAAATTTTTGCGGAAATTATGGCTAAAAGACTAAAAAAGGTTTTGGTGAAAGAAATTCATAAAGATCAAGCGGGCTTTCTCCCGGGGAGACATCTGTCAGATAATACGAGGAATATTATTAATATTTTAGAAAAATTGCAGGTTAATATTAATACCAAAGCGGTTCTAATATTTGTGGATGCGGAGAAAGCCTTTGACAATATTTCTTGGAATTTTATGAAGAAAAATCTGCAGGGGATGGGGGTAGGCCAAAGTTTTGAAAACGGTATAGGTGCAATTTATTCAGAACAAAAAGCCAAGCTGATTGTAAATAACGTAGTTACAGAAGAATTTAAGATAGAGAAAGGAACAAGACAGGGTTGCCCAATCTCCCCATTGCTCTTTATATCGGTCCTGGAGGTTTTGCTCAATATGATTAGGAAAGACCAATTGGTTAAAGGAATACAACTCGGAGCTAAACAGTACAAATTGAAAGCTTTTGCTGATGATTTAGTTTTGACACTACAGGAACCAGAATCCAGTACAAAAAGAGTATTGCAATTAATTCAAGAATTTGGTCAAGTAGCAGGTTTTAAATTGAACAAGATGAAAACTAAGGTACTAGAGAAAAATCTTACAGAGATTGAGAAAGAGAGGTTTCAGAAGGAGACAGGATTAACATTAGTTAATAAAGTGAAATATCTAGGGGTTCATATGACTGCTAAAAATGTGAATTTGTTTAAGGATAACTATGAAAAATGTTGGTTAGAAGTAAAGAAAGATTTGGAAATATGGTCAAAATTGAAGTTATCATTGTTGGGCCGAATTGCTGCGATAAAGATGAATGTATTGCCTAGAATGTTGTTTTTGTTTCAAACATTGCAAATTGTGGACAAAATGGACTGTTTCAAGAGGTGGCAAAGAGATATTTCTAAATTTGTCTGGCAGGGCAAGAAGCCTAGAATAAAATTTAAAATTTTAACAGATGCAAAGGAAAGAGGTGGATTTGCCCTGCCAGACTTTAAACTTTATTATGAATCAGCCGCATTTTGTTGGCTGAAAGATTGGCTACTTCTTGAAAACACGGACATTTTGGACTTAGAAGGTTTTGATAATGTGTTTGGATGGCATGCATATTTATGGTATGACAAGGTTAAAGCGCATAAGGCCTTCAAGAACCATATTGTCAGAAAAGCATTGTTTAACGTGTGGGTGAGATATAAGGATTTGTTGGAAAGTAAAACACCAAGGTGGCTGTCACCAATGGAGGCTAAGGCTTTGAAAAAAACTAATATGGAGACAAACTGGCCAAAATATTGTGAAATTTTAGAACAAGTTGGAGAGAAACTAAAGTTGCAGAGTTTCGACAAATTAAAAACTAAAGTTCGAGACTGGCTTCATTATTATCAAATAAGGGAGGCTTTTAACTTAGACAAAAAGATTGGTTTCCAGGAGGAAAAATCTAAATTGGAAACTGAATTGTTAGAGCCTAAAACTAAGAATTTGTCAAGAATGTATAATTTGCTGCTGAAATGGAATACACAAGATGAAACGGTTAAATCTGCTATGATTAAATGGGCACAAGATTTTGGACATAATATTATGTTTGCTGACTGGGAACGGTTATGGACTACAGGTATGAAATTTACGGCTTGTAATGCCTTAAGAGAAAATATAATGAAAATGATTTATAGGTGGTACTTAACCCCAGTCAAGCTAGCAAAAATTTATCACTTGCCCGATAATAAATGTTGGAAATGTAAAGAAAATGAAGGTACTTTCTTTCACCTTTGGTGGACGTGCCCAAAGATCAAGGCCTTCTGGGAAATGATATATAATGAATTAAAAAAGGTATTGAAATATACTTTTCCAAAGAAACCAGAGGCCTTTCTCTTGGGCATGGTAGGTCAATTGGTGCGAAGGGAAGATAGAACTTTTTTCATGTATGCGACAGCAGCAGCAAGAATACTCATTGGGAAATACTGGAAGACACAAGAATTGCCTACCCGAGAAGAATGGCAGATGAAAGTCATGGACTATATGGAATTGGCTGAGATGACCGGCAGAATTCGAGACCAGGGAGAAGGGTCGATGGAAGAAGATTGGAAAAAATTTAAAACATATCTTCAAAAATATTGCAACATAAAAGAATGTTAGAAAGAGGTTGGGAAAAGAATATTAGGTCGTTTAGGCAGATATGATATAATGAATTAAGTAAAAATGAAGTATAGAAATTGATGGGAAAGAGGAGGATTAATTATATTATTGAATGTTAAAATAAGTAAATGAAAAGAAGGTTAGAAGGATCTGCTGGAAATACGATATAAACTAGAATACAAAGCGGGGAGGTGCGAGGAGGTCATGGAAATAAGTAAAAGGAAAAAAGGTTAGGTAAAGGTTTAATTTGCTTTTTGATTTATTTTAATGTAATGTATTTTTATACTTTTTGTTAAGTTTCTTTTTTACTATTTGTTTTTTGTTATATGTTTATTTTATCTTGTATGACTTTTCTATTCTTTTTTGTAATTTTAAATTTGGAATAAATATTATTAAAAAATAAATAAATAGAAGTAGCCCTTGGAATTGGGTGCAGCTGGTGCTGTCAAGGTAGGATCTGTGTCAGATGCTGAATCTGTCTTGCCCCGGTTAGCAACCTGGCTGCCAACTTCTGCACTGGCTTAAATGTCCAAAGCGTCTTTGGAGGCAGCCGAAGCGTCTTCGGAGGCAAGATGCGGACCTTGAGGCTGTCCAGCTGTCACGGCTTTCCCTGTCCGGGGGGGGGGGGCAGCTGGGTCTCCAGTCGAAGTGGAGGGAAGGCCACAGAGGCCCCCCGGCCTCAAGCAAGGACCCTGAAGCAAGGGACCCCCCTCCTTCCGACAAAGGGTCAGCCAGGGAAGAGCTGCCCACTAGGGTTGCCTTATGATGGGCAAGAGAGCGAAATCATTCAAGGATGAGGCACAGAGAATTTCCTTTAGACTTCTTTCTAGTTTTGCCAAGCCTGCTCCTGTCCCTCTAATAGGAGACTGATCTTCAGATATCAGAAAGTCAAGCTTTGGCTGGCTATAAATTATTGGGTTGTCTTTGTTTTTATTATGTATTTTGTGTTTTTTTATTTTGTTTATCTGATGCTGTGAATTGCCCTGAGATTTATGGGTAAGATTTATGGGTATACAATTGTTGTTGTTGTTGTTATTTTGTAAACTTCAAAAAAAGAAGCCAGGGCCGTTTGATAATAATCTGCCAAAATAACGGTTAGCAACCAGAGGCAGCTAGTTTTAATGGTCTTATCAGATCTTCTTCTCCATCTTTTTCAAATATTTCTAATCTTTCAACTCTTTCCAATCCTCAGTGGGAAAAGAAAATGAAAGCTCACCTCACCAGTGTTTCTAGGGGACCCAAGCACCTGGAGGTCACAGCATTATGGGTGAAAGGATGTCAGTGGCAAGGAGGCCTGGGACAATGGGCCAGGTGTTTGCATGTGCCCCCCCCCCCAGTTCAACTACGGCCTCCACTGGGTTTTCCAGAAGCCATGCGAGATTTTTCAGCCAAGCAGGTCAAGGCAATGTTATTATTACATTGATTAAACTAATTTTATTAAATTTCTATGATACCCCTCACTGGGGGATCATATGCTTGTTTCACCTCTGCACTCTAAGTTATGGGTGGCCTTTCTCTCTTGCCAGCATTGTATATTGGAAACAAAAAATGCCCAGTTTGAAATTATTATTATAATTATTATACATTTATTTGTACCCTGCCTTTTTCCCTGATGGGAACCCAAGGCAGTTTACGGATGAAAAGAAGACAAGCTAAAACCTGGGCGGGGGATCTACAATTAAAAAGCAATTAAACACTGATAGAATTAAAACTGTGTGTGTATACATATAAATATCTTGTAAAACCAAACTAATAATGGCAATAAAAACAGCACAGCAGAAGCCCTTTCATTAAAAGCACATTTTTATTTTATATTGATGTATACTTCGCTAATTGTAGAGTTGGAAGGGACCCCAAGGGTCATGCAGGAATCTTTCGCGCAACATGGGACTCAAACCCATGAATCTTGGTCAAAATTTTAGGCCTTTATAGTGCAATCCTATACACATTCTCTCAGAAGTTCTTTGAAGTTCAGTGAGTTTGATTCCCAGGCATAGCCCCGCAGCCTTCCAGCAAAGGCTCCTCTGTGTGGTGGAATTTATATATATTTATATATATAGTTGTAAAGTATTTTGTACTTCTTTGATTTTACCACCCGAGGGATTGATATAGGCACAAAAGGCCTTATGATCTTCAGATGGACAGCAACTCCGTTGAACCTGTGTTCCTGTGGTGGAATCTAAAAATGAAAACACTTTTTCAAAAAAAAGGTGTTTTGAAGAATATATTGAATTTGCCATAACCTCACAATTGCCATCTAGTGTCACATTTGTATAATGCACCTTCAAACATTATATTTGCAGCCGTAGAGCTGAGTCTGGTGTCCTGGGCAAGGGTGGTTGGGATCCCAGGGTAAATATAAGGCGCAAGATCTTCTAGCACCACAAGTTTTTGCAAGTGGTCTCTATGAAAAGCCAGTCATGTGTTGTGCTGAGACTTACAGTTTAGGGGCAAACCACAGTTCCCATGATTCTTCGGGGGTGGAGTCATGTGCTGTAATGTTATGCCATGTCCACAGCCACTAACCGCAACAAAGAGGAATACTTTCTGGTGAATTTTCCTTAAATTGTCTCGTCTCAATTATATTTTTAGCATTTCTCTTGAAATTTTTTTATTGATTTGACATTTGTTTTAAATACAGAACGTAATCCAGTGTTTAATCCAGAAGCCGGCCAGCTTTGGTGGAAAGATTAGCAGAGCAAATATTAGCACTGCTCGATCCAAGGAATACTTGGAGGCTTTTAAACCAAGCCCGGTCAGAGAGCAGATACTGTACGGTGTGAAAACCCCTATGAAGAAAAAGAGAAAGGTCAGAGCACTTTCCATTGGGAGTTTCCCAGTTTGGGAGAGAGCAGGAAAGCAAAGGTCCTTTTGTAGTCCAACCCTCTGCAAGGGAAGAATCTTTTTGCCCCTCAAACCCAGGACTTTGAGATGGAAAGTCTCCTGCTCTACAGACTGAGCTGTCCCAGTGATTTTCAGCGTCTGGGTATGCGCAGAAGCAATTTCCAGAGCCGCAGACACGCACAGATGTGATTTCTGTGGGAGTGATCTGGCCCATGGCCCTGGGTTAGGGTTAGGATTTTGTTAGGGGTAGAGTTCCCTTCTTGCCAGGGAACCCTGGGAACATGGGGCTCAAAGGATGGCCCTGAGATTAAGAGTCTTGTGCTCTGCCCAATGAGCTATATTGATTGATCTAAATAACAAACACTATTTTTTATTATTTAATAATTTACAGTGATGTAAAATAAAGGGCAATATAAATAAATAAATAAATAAATAAATAAATAATCCCTCAACTGCCAAAACAAATGGTCTTGTAGCACTGTAAAAACGTAACAGATTTTGGGGAAACGTTTTTAAGAGGGGGCCTTGGTGAGTGCTAAGAGGGTGCCATGGAGTCCACGTGCCACCCTGGGAACCTCAGTCTGGACCCTAATGATGAAGCAAATCACCAGTCCCTACATAATAGGAACGCCATGTGTAACATTAACCCCACAAGAGAGGTTGGTCTTTGTTCTCGCCTGGGAGCGGAGCGATTGAGAGAGTGAGGAGGTGCAGGCTCCCAGAGTGAGGAGGTGAGAGATGCTCCCAGGTTGTTCTTGTTGCAGTTCAAAGGCCTGGGACGTGCCTCCTTCGCATCCAGCTCCCCAAGGCCACTTTGCACGACACCCACCTCCCAAAGAAGAGAATTACAGAGTCTCATGTGCCTTCCATTTCGGGAGAAACTTCTCAAAGGAATATTTGCTCCCTTACAGGTTAACGGGTGACCTCTCCCTTCTGTTTTAGCTGATTCTGGAAAAACAAAACACCATGGGTAAAATTTTCTGTGCTGGATTGTTGATATTCTCCTGTGTTTTGGCAGGTGAGTTTATCAGAGTGTTAAATAAATTTATCCCAGCAACACAAATGAGGGATGTGGTTATTTAGCAAACGCAGGGGAGTTTTCCTATTTGTTCCTATTTCCTATTTGTTCTTTGACTGTTTGTGCATTAAATTGTGCAAAGATGTGATTTCTCCAGGCCAATGAGACCTGGCCTGGAGAAAGTGGATAGAGGAAAGTTTTTCTCCCTCTCATAACGGTAGAACTCACAGAGCTGGACGCTGGAAGATTCAGGACACATCAAAGAAAGGAAGTACTTCTTTACAAAGCGC
Organism: Podarcis pityusensis; assembly: GCF_964106645.2. Taxonomy (NCBI): domain Eukaryota; kingdom Metazoa; phylum Chordata; class Lepidosauria; order Squamata; family Lacertidae; genus Podarcis; species Podarcis pityusensis. The sequence continues at coordinate 89,313 of NW_028293325.1, forward strand.
ACATTATGGAACTTCCTGCCACAAGAGGCAGTGGTGGCCACCAACTTGCAACTTCCGCTCAGGATTTTCCCCAGGGTAAGCCCCATTTCAGCCAGCATACTCTGCACCCTCCTCAAATGCTTTGGCCTGGTTGGGAGGTTTCCTGGTGTTAACGGAAAATTTCGAGGGCTCCCTTGGACAAAAACAAAGACACCAACCAGGATAACTTGGAGCAAAACAGCAGCCTGTAGGCTTGGCCTTTATTGATCTGTTGCAACAGGGTGCTCCCCTCACTTGCAGGAGAGAGGAAGAACCCAGAAAAATGGTGTGCAAGACCTTATAAAGACTTTTGAAATTGCCACCTTGTAGATCAAGGCCACCCCCAGAAACATACATCACAGAAAGGAGGGGTTGAGGGAGGAGTTATGTCCTGTCTCTTGGCTGGTTCCCCCTTTCCTCCCATGTGTACTTTCCAGGTGACAGAGGGGAGTTTGCAGTTTCCTGCCCCCAGAGGGAAGAGCTGATTATTGTCCTTTGTTCCAGTCCGTGCCAAATCCACTCCCATATGCAAGTTCTTTGTGATCTTGGTGGTCTTCTGTCTAGGACCATCAGGGTTGGCATAGCAACTGGGCAGGGCTCCTGTGTATGTGCTGGTATGCTGAAGGGATTGTGGCTGCCCTGTATCAAACCTTCCCCATTTTGTAGTCCTTCCTTCATGGAGTAAAATAAAAGTGGAACAGTGCAAATCCGATGTATGGTTGATTTTCTATGAATTTATAACAGAAGTGTAGCATATGTAGTGTGTGTGTGTGTGTGTGTGTGAAGTTTGTACAAACTGAATGATTGGGGGGGGGGTTCCTGCGACACTGGTAACCCCCTCCCTTCTGGTGGTGCCAATGTTCCCCTGGCCTTGGATGCCCCCTTGACCGCTCACCGCAACCCCGTTCATCTCCACCGTTGCCACAGTCCTCAGGGCGGGCAGGGGCCACGCAGCCGCTTGGCAGGCACGGCTCACTTGGGGCGCAGCTCCAGGGACCTGGAAATGTTGGGAGGATTAATGGGTTGCCTCCAAGCAATCTATCTGGTTGGCCAGGTTTTGGGGAGGCGGAAAATAAAGCTTTACTTTGGGGGCGACAGTTCCTGAACTACACGTTGTCCAGTGCCACACTCATCACCGAGAAGGTCACCTGCGCTCTTGACATGCTCCAGATAAGGAGCGGCCGGGGAGGGTGAGGAGCCCAAGACCCACCTGGAAAGCACTGCAGATTCTTCCGGTGTAGGCCAGCAGGGGGCGCCGGGCACCTGAGGGTGACGCAGGGCTTCGCCACAGGGGACAATCTGGCTTCCGAGGCTCAGCTCCACTGGGAAGCTCCCGTTGAGTCCTGCAGGGTGAGGAACCAGGGGTCATCTAGCCTGACCCTTGCAGATGGGAACCATAGATATATAAACATTTTTATCGGTCAGCTGCCAGGAATCCCAAAGGGGCATTCCTGGGAAGCAGGGCATCAGTAAATTTCATGATAAGAATGATATTTCATTATGCCGGCCCTACCAGGCGGGTCAGTAGTCTGGAAATCAATAAATAATAATTATATGATATCACCACGGTATGTCCTGCAGCTTAGAAATGTAATATGTGATATCAATATGGAATTACGACAACTGTGGCATTTCCTCCACACAGGGAAAAAGGCCAAGCACATGGCTCTGCGCCTGTTGGATTTCTGACCACCAGTGCCCCAAGCTTACCTTTCTCGGCCATACTGTACCAGGTGCGGAGTTCACAGGCTGTGGCCGCGTCACTCATGGTCAGGGAGCGGAGTCAGGTGGCTTGGTTCGCTGCTCCGAGGTGCTCATGTACCAGCCTGGTTGGGGGGCACCAGGTCAAAGGGGTGCTCTAACTGCTTAGCAATGCTTCTCTGCCTTTCAAATGAAGCAAGTTTACCCTGGTCAGTGCCCATGCTGACGTCCTCCCAGCTGCAGGCGGTGCCTTCAAAGTCGCAGGCCAAGGCGACACTCGGCGGTGCCAGCCCATTGGTTCCCAGAGTTCAGGGCACCAAGTGCTGTTCCTCCCATGAGCTACAGTTCCCAGAGTTCCCTAGGAAGAGAAATGGGCTTGGGACGGCAAGGAGTTGTATACTGTGGAATGCAAGGACAGATTGTTTACTGTTCAGTAACTATTTAAAGGACTATTTTGAAATAAACTTGAACACCACTGTGGAAAAAAGAGTAATCTGGGACGCAAGCAAAGCTGTTATGAGGGGGTTTCTGATACAACAGAATACCATAAAGAAAAGAGCACAGAACGAGAAAAAGGATAAGATCTTGGAGAAAATTAAGGATTGTGAGAAAAAGTTAAGATCGAAACCGAAGTCACAGGAGATTCTGAGAGAAATTAAACTTTTTCAAGCACAATATTCCAAATTGCTAAATCAGGAAGTGGAGTGGGAAATCAAGTTAATGAAACAAAGATCATTTGAATCGGCAAATAAATGTGGGAAACTGCTAGCATGGCAGTTGAAAAAGAGACAAAAACTAAATATAGTGACTAATCTAGAGATGGAAGGGAGAAATATCCAGAATCTTGTGGAGATCAGAAAGTGTTTCCAGAGATACTTTAAGCAACTTTACACTCAAGGGCCGCAAGATGAGACAGAGATAGACCAATTTTTGGGAAGGAATGGACTACCAAAATTGTCTCAAGAGAACAGGACAATCTTGAACTACAAAATAACACAACAAGAGATTGAAGGTGCCATTCAGAATATGCAATTGGGCAAATCTCCAGGGCCAGATGGGCTTACCTCCAAATATTATAAGATACTGAAAGATTATTTGATGCAGCCGTTAATGGAGGTTTGCAATGAGATTATGGAGGGGAAGAGGGCACCGGAATCGTGGAAAGAAGCTTTCATCACATTGATACCTAAATCAGAAACTGAAAAGACACAACTTAAGAACTACCGTCCCATCTCTCTCCTGAATGTGGATTACAAAATTTTTGCTGATATTTTGGCAGGTAGACTTAAAAAAGTTTTAAAGGAAGTAATTCACAAGGACCAGGCTGGTTTTCTCCCAGGTAGACATTTGTTTGACAACACTAGAAATATTATTGATATTTTGGAACTTTTACAAACAAATATTAATACAAAAGCTGTGTTGATCTTTATAGATGCGGAGAAGGCCTTCGATAACATTTCTTGGAAGTTTATGAAGAAAAATCTTGAAGGGATGGGAGTGGGACGGGGGTTTGAAAATGGTATAGAGGCAATCTATTCAGAACAAAAAGCTAAATTGATAGTTAACAATGTGGTGACAGAAGAGTTCAAGATAGAGAAAGGAACACGACAAGGTTGCCCCATATCCCCTTTGTTATTTATTTCGGTCCTGGAGGTGCTCCTAAACATGATCAGAGGGGACCGGTTGGTTGAAGGGATTCAGGTCGGAGACAAACAGTACAAATTGAAAGCTTTTGCAGATGATCTGGTTTTGACATTGCAGGAGCCAGAATCTAGTACGAAAAGAGCTTTAGAATTGATTCATGAGTTTGGTCTGATGGCAGGTTTTAAATTAAACAAGCAAAAGACAAAGGTTCTGGAAAAAAAATTGACAACTGAGGAAGCAGAAAGATTTCAGAAAGAGACAGACTTAACAGTTGTTAAGAAGGTAAAATACCTAGGGGTTAATATGACTGCTAAAAATTTGAATTTATTTAAGGACAACTATGAAAAGTGTTGGACAGAAATTAAAAAGGACTTAGAAAGTTGGTCAAGATTAAAACTTTCCTTGTTGGGCCGAATTGCTGCGATAAAGATGAATGTATTGCCAAGAATGCTGTTTTTGTTTCAGACCCTACAGATTGTGGACAGAGTGGAATGTTTTACAAAGTGGCAGAGAGATATTTCCAAATTTGTCTGGCAGGGCAAAAAGCCCTGAATAAAATTTAAAATCTTAACGGATGCAAAGGAAAGAGGGGGGTTTGCCCTGCCGGACTTAAGGTTATACTACGAAGCTGCGGCTTTCTGCTGGATGAAAGATTGGTTACTTCTAGAGAACACTGACGTCCTGGATCTGGAAGGGTTTAATAATGCCTTTGGATGGCATGCATACTTGTGGTACGACAAGGTAAAAATTCATAAGGCTTTCAAGAGCCATATTGTCAGGAAGGCCGTGTTTAATGTCTGGGTAAAATACAAAGATTTATTAGAAAATAAGACCCCAAGGTGGCTGTCACCTATGGAAGCCAAGGCCCCGAAAAGACTCAAGATGGAGGCCAATTGGCCGAAATATTGGGAAATACTAGAGAAGGAAGGAGTCACTTGGAGATTGCAGAGTTTTGAGAAATTAAAGGAGAAAGTGCAAAATTGGTTACACTACGCTCAGATTAGAGAGGTCTTTAAGCTAGACAAGAAAATTGGTTTCCAGGTGGAAAAATCGAAATTAGAAACTGAACTGTTAGAACCAAAAACTAAGGTACTCTCAAAAATGTATAACTTGCTGTTGAAATGGAATACGCAGGATGAAACTGTCAAATCAGCTATGATAAAATGGGCACAGGATATTGGGTATAACATTATGTTTGCTGACTGGGAAAAGTTATGGACCACCGGTGTGAGGTTCACGGCATGTAATGCCTTGAAAGAAAATATTATGAAAATGATATACAGGTGGTACATGACCCCAGTCAAGCTGGCAAAAATATATCATTTGCCTGACAATAAATGTTGGAAATGTAAGGAAACTGAAGGAACATTCTTTCACCTCTGGTGGACGTGCCCAAGGATCAAGGCCTTCTGGGAAATGATTTACAATGAGTTAAAAAAGGTATTTAAGTATACCTTCCTTAAGAAACCAGAGGCCTTCCTTCTGGGCATTGTAGGCCAAGGGGTGTTAAAGAAAGATAAAACTTTTTTTATGTATGCAACAACAGCAGCAAGAATACTCATTGCAAAGTATTGGAAGACCCAAGATTTACCCACACTGGAAGAATGGCAGATGCAACTGATAGAATACATGGAGTTGGCTGAAATGACCGGCAGTATTCGAGACCTGGGAGAAGAGATGGTGGAAGAGGACTGGAAAAAATTTAAGGACTATCTACAAAAACATTATAAGTTGTATGAATGCTAGGAGAATGCACGATTGAAAGAAACATGGCAGCAGTAATCTTATTGTAAGACATATGAAAATAAGTGAAAAGGACGTAATTTGAAGTAACACTATTGGAGATTTATATAACAAGAATGGAAGTAAGGTAATAAATTGCTGCATGTAACGATAAGATTGAGAACGCAGGGAAGGGAGATGTGAGGAAGTCTGAAGATTATGAAACTATGATTTGTGAACAACATTTACTTTAATCTGTATCTTTTTTTCTTTTCTATCTTTTCTTTACTCTAACTTTATTTTATATTCTTGTATGTTATATGGTGATGGTAACTTATATGTTTGGTGTTTTTTAAAAAAATTGCAATAAATATCTTATAAAAAAAAAAAAAAGATTGTTTACTGTTCAGATGCCACAACCCTCAACACCCAGAGCAAGCAATAGTTCCCAGGGTGCTTTGGGGGGACATTGTGGTAACTGTAGTTTGTTCCGTTTCCCAAAGAGACCCTGTCAGAGCTATAACTCCCAGAGTTCCCTTGGGAAAGGTTGCACAGAATATTCTCTCCCCCCATAGGAAACTACAGTTCCTATGCTTTGAGAGATGCCGTGATGGGTTAAATACTATCTGCGAGGGGAATTGAAGCACATCTCCTTAATTCCTTTGGTGACACCAAAACTGGTGTCAATGGATCTTGTCAGAGCAATCCCAGCGGTCTTTGGTGACGCCAAAACTTACCACAATGGATCTTGTCAGAACAATGCCAGCAGGCGAAATTGCAGGTGCCAGCACTTAGGTTCCCGGAGGCGGCCCAGCTAGGAAAAAACCGGGGGAAGTGTCATTAAAAGGAGAGGAAGAGAGACAGGGAGCATGGGATACATGAAAGGGGCATCAAGGGGCATCTAGTCCAACCCACTGCAAGGAAGCTCATATGTATTTTAGGGCACTGTTTTGTGAAGTATTCTCTGCTTTTCCCCCATGCTTTTTGAAACTCTTTGTCTAGTGTGATCTCTAATTGCCTCTGTTAATCTAGCCAGTTCAATATACTCTAACAGTTTGTCTTGCCATTCCGTTTTTGTTGGCACAGCTTCTTTTTTCCAGTTTTTAGCAATTAGGATCCTTGCCACTCCTGTGGCATAGAGGAATATTTTCTGATCTTCTCTTGCTATACCTGTGTCCGTTATCCCTAGTAGAAAAGCTTCTGTATTTTTCAGTTATACTAAAACATTTTTTTAAGCTTGTCATAGTGTTTCCACTTTTTTGGAGCAGGAATTCAGCAGAGCCCATACAGACCTGAGAAATATCAGTGGGACAGGTTTCTTTCAGAAAAACTGAAAGGGGGGTCCATGTAAAAACAGGCATAGGATATATCAAGCTCAAATTGCAGTGCAAGGAGTAATAAAGTACCATATTTTTTGCCCTATAGGACGCACCTTTTCCCCTCCAAAAATGAAGGGGAAATGTGTGTGCGTCCTATGGGGCAAATGCAGGCTTTCGCTGAAGCCTGGAGAGCGAGAGGGGTCGCTCTCTTGCTCTCCAGGCTTCGGGCAGATATCCGCAAGCCTGGGGAGACCGGCGCGACTTCCTGCCAGGCTCCCAAGGCTTGCGGACAGCAGCCTGCAGCCCGAAAGCCGGGGAGCGCAGCCTGGGGGGGGAAATAATTCCCCCCCCTTTATTCCCCCCCCCCAAAAAAAACCTAGGTGCGCCCTATGGGCCGGTGCGCCCTATGGGGCGAAAAATACAGTTTACAGGGAAGTGAGACTACTGTGCCATCATACGACTAACTTAAATGAATGCTATTTCTATTATTTCTGAAGCATTTTCCAAAGAATCCTGTGATGGTCATCAAGTCCAGCTCGCTGCAACCCAGGAATATGCAGGTGTCACAACCTTCTGCTCAAAGGTGATTGAATTTAATTGCTAGATGTTGCACTTTTAAATGACACTTTCAGGGATATTTAGGTATAGGATCCACACCTTCTCCTGCAGCTGCAAGTTATGCCATGAAGGACACCTTGCAATCAGTTTACTGACTGGAAGCAGAGTTTACTGACTGACTTACAGTCTTCCCAGGAGCATTTCAACAGTCAGGAGCAGACCTGAAGCCTTCAGGGTGATTGCACATTGCTAACAACATTTATACCTCCAGCAAAAGGGGAGGGGGGGGAAATGAGGCTCATGAATGTAGAAAGTGCTTTTCTTTAGATCACCTCTTAACATTGCAAAGTGCTGCAAGTGTCCAAAACTGGTCTGAAGTTGCTGTTTTGTAAATATTATTTCTGCTTTTGAAAATCTTAACAACACAAATGGCTTTTGGGGCTGCCCACTATAGCAGGGGCTGATCCCCATTTATTCTTGTGGCATTCAATTCAAGGTATGTGTTTTCACTTTACTTGGCTAGTGTGGATAAATCTGGAGGAATTACCTGGTTCCAAAACCACTGATGGAAGCAATGGTTCGTCTGAGCAAATTAAATTTTCAGCACATTGCTTGATTAGGCTCACAAAAGCTGTCTAAGGGTTAAATGCAATAGAGATCTCAAGCCAATTACTTGGGAGTTGCTGAGAAATGGGGAAAGGAGACAGGGCCGGGGGTGTTTCTCCCCAAAATAGAATAAATAAAAAAACCTCTACTGTTAAGGGTTAGGGGAGACGAGACTAAGCCCCAAATGTTCTTTTTAGGCATTTTTAAAGGGCTTTACAGCCTTTAAACGCTTCTGGGAGGGAAGGTTATTGGTGTTTTTAAAAACTATTTACAGATATTTCTACCCCGTCTTTTTATCCTGTGAACCGCCAGATAAATCCACTATAGTAAATAACAACAAAAGACAACACCCTGCGTCGCCCTTAATTCGGTTCTGCCCCCCCCCCCCCAGCCTTTAAAATGAATTTTGACCAAGGGTTCCCCGGCCGCGCATGCAGGCCACACATTTCCCCCTCTCAACGAAGCAGGCAAAGGGGCAAAGAGGACTCGCCCTCCGGGGCCAGCGGCTACCCGTGGACCGCGAGCTCCGGCTGGTGGCAAACACGGAGAGGATCCTACCTCGGAGAGGAAAGGGTTAGCTAATCCGCCCAGCGATTTGCCCAGATTCGTGAGAAGTTCCGCCTATTGCCGCCGACGTCCCTCTCCCCCCATCTTTCAAAATGGAGGCGCTTCCGGCATCTATTTCCCTGACACAAAATGGCGCCGCTGGCAACAACCGCCATAAATGGAGGGGCTTCCGGATATTAATTCCCTCATCCAAAATGGCTACGGTAACATTATCCGCCCTTTTCCACTTCCGGGCAGCCATTTCCCTCTTCAAAAATGGCACCCGCAGCCTCTCCACATGCAGTCCCCCCATCCTGGCTATTCTGTTTCCGCCCTTTTTTGTCATTCTTCTTCCATCCTCCGTGCCTCTCCTAAAATGGCTGCAGAGGGCGCCTCCTGAGCTCCGGCTGCTGACTTTTTCTCCACCTCCTCTTCTCCCTCCCTCCTTCTCCTTCACCTTTTCGGAGCAGGAATTCAGCAGTGCCCATACAAACCTAAGAAATATCAGTGGGACCGATTCCCCCCCCCCCCATCCACAAGAACAGAAAGAGGAGCCCCGTGTAAAAACAGGCATAGCATATGTCAAGCTCAAATTGCCATGCAAGAAATAATAAAGTTTCAGAGGGACCACCTCGCCATGTGAGCTAACTTAAAAGAATGCCCCCCACCGTTTATTCTTTCTGAAGCACTTTCCAAAGAATCGTATAATATAGCTGAAAGGGACCCGAAGGGTCATCCAGTCCAACCCGCTGAAAGGCAGAAATATGCAGGTGTCCCTTACACAGAACAACGTCACAACCTTGTGCTCAAAGGTGATTGAATTTAATTGCTAGATGTTGCACTCTTAAATGGCACTTTAAGGGATATTTAGGTATCCAATTATGCCACGAAGGACACTGGGAGCAGAGGAAGTGCTGCTTGCTTCCCAGCCACTCACTCTTAAGCACAGCTACTTGCTCTAACCACTGGACAATGCTTCCCATTAAGTCACTCTAACAATTAGGCAAAGCTTCCCAGTCCCTCGCTGTAACCACTAGGTAATGCTTCCCAGCCACACGCTCTAACCACTTGTAAACCCCAACCCTAAACCCTAACCCAACCCCAACTCTAACCCTAGCCCTAAACCGAGCCCTAACTCCTAACCCTAAACCTGTACCCTAGACCCTGAGCCTAACCCTAACCTAACCCTAACCCGCAACCCCTACCCCTTAACCCTAGCCCTAACCGAAACCCAAACATTAAATCCTAAATCCTAACCCTACACCCCTATCCTAGACTCTGACCCCTAACTCTAAACTCTAAATCCTAACCCTAACCGCAAACATTAAACCCTTAAACCCTAGGGGTTGGCAACGTGCGGCCCATGGGCCAGATGCGGTTTTACCGACCCACGAGCTGCCCGCAAACCAAGCCGCCTGCTCGGCAAGTCCCCTGTGCACTGCGCTAAAGCAGCACACCACAGCGCAGGGACTTACCAAGTGGCACTGGAAACGGTGTCTGCGTACACGCAGATACCAGAAATCAGGTCTGTGATTGTCCAGACACTATTTTCGGCGTTTGAGCATGCGCAGAAGCGATTTCCAGCGCTATGGACATGCGCAGACACCATTTCCGACATCGCGCTGCGCCAGTCCAGCCCACAGGTGATCTCTGTGGAAGTGATCCGGCCCATGGCAGGTGAAGCTTGCCAACCCCTGCCCTAACCTAACCTAACCTAACCTAACCCCAACCCTAAACCGAACCCTAACCCCAAACCCTAAATTGTAAACCCTGATCCAAACCCTAGATCCCTGACCCTAACCCTAGACCCTAACCCTAAACCAGGGGTCAGCAAACTTTTTCAGCATCGGGCCGGTCCACTGTCCCTTAGACCTTGTGGGGGGCCAGCTATATTTTGAAGGGAAAAAATGAACGAATTCCACAACACATTCTACTCATGTAAAAACTGCTGATTCTTGGACCATCTGTGGGCCGGATTTAGAAGACAATTGGGTCAGATCCAGCCCCCAGGCCTCAGTTTGCCTACCAATGCCCTAACCCGAACCCGAACCCAACCCCGAACCCTAACCCCAACCCTAAATCGTAAACCCTAACCCTTACTGTTTGGGGTTAGAGGTGAGACTCAGAGTCTAGGGTAGGGATTTAGGGTTTAGGATTTAGGGGCTGGGGCTAGGGCTAGGGCGAGGGTTAAGGGGTTAGGGGTTAGGTCTAGGGGTTGGGTTTGCGGTCATTTTTAAATGGGGTCAATTTAGGGGTCCTAGCCCCTAAATCCTAAATCCTAACCCTAAATCCCTACCCTAGACTCTGACCCCTCACCCCAAACACCTAAGGAGATGCCTAAGGAGGATAAAAAAATACTCCTGGGTGATTTTAATGCAAGAGTTGTGATGCATTTCGATCTGTGACCTGGGAAAATTGGGAAAGAAGGAATTGGCAACAGCAACCAATACGGAATCTTACTTTTGACTATATGTGCAGCGCACAACCTTATTATTACCTATAACAAGCACCCTCGGTCGAACCACTGGCACCTCTTTGACTATGTAATTGTCTGAGCTGAAGATTGCCGTGATGTGCTCATCTATGACAAGTGCTGACAACCGCAGGACAGATCACAGATTAATACATTTCATGATGGCTATCAAGATTATACCTCAACAAAGTCTTCAGGGAAGGAAACCAAGGTGCAAAATGAACACTCAAGCTCTTCAAGATCCTATTAAACGGGATTGCTTCCAAACGACTCTTAAGGACCATCTGCTTTTGGAGTTCCTTGATAACATCGAGGAACACTGGACAATGCTAAAAACATCTATTATTGTAGCCTGTTGGGTACCAAATCAAGGACTGGTTTCATAAGAATGACAGTGAGATTGAAAGGAAGGCCTTTCAGATCTAGCAAAAAGATAGAAACTGTGCCACTAAGGGGGGGGGGGGGAAACTTCCCCTACATGTTGTTTATTGACCTGACTAAGGCCTTTGACACTGTACATTGTAATGCCTTGTAGGTTGTCCTTCTGAAAATTGGCTGCCCATATAAATTTGTGAACATCCTTTGGCTCCTCTGTGATAATATGACAGCAACAATCACAGATAACAATGGCTCTCAAAGCGAACCATTCACAGTGGCCTCAGGTGTTAACAAGGGTTGTGTTCTATTATTTTCATTGCCATGAAAATTGCCACTTCTATTATTTTCATTGCCATGAAAACTCCCCTACGGAGTAGAAATAACGTATCAAAAGATGGAAAGCTCTTTGAGTAAGTTGAAAGCAAAGGGTAAGGTTACCATAACTTCCGTCATAGAGCTTTAGTATGCTGATGACAACATAGTGTGTGCATACTCAGAGGATGACCTCCAAACCATCCTCATTACCTTTGCAGAAGTTTACGAATAACCTTGGCCTATTGCTCAACATCCGCAAAACCAAAGTGCTTGCACCAAAAAGCACAAAACAACCCCTCTGCAGCACCACAAATGTTGGAAAGTGTGTATCACTTTTCCTACCTGGGCAGTTATCTTTCCACATTGATACCAAAATCCAGCATCACCTGAGCTCTGCGAGTGCAGCTTTCTCCCAACAAGTGCAGAGGATCGGGACATTTGCAGGGAAATCAAAATGCTTGTTTACAAAGCTATTGTATGCTTGTGAAACATGGATATGGTGTCTCCGAAAAATGTTACACATCACTTGGGAAGACAGTGTACTGGAAGCAGTAATGATTCTTCAACATCAAATTTGTTGGAATGGTCATGTTGTTCAGATGCCTCATTAGTCTTCCAAAGCAACTATTCTATTCCAAACTTAAAAATGGAAAGTGTAATACACTTTCAACAAAAGAGGTTTAAAGGCAAATATAAAAAGATGTATTATAAACTTAGGAAGAAAGGGAGAAATGTGCTAAAAGGAAATCATGTTTGGCAAACCCTCACTGTGACCAACTCCCGCCCGGAAACCTGTCCCCACTGTGGAAGGACGTGTGGATCCAGAATTACCAACTCACTGTTAAGACCATGTTCATGGCTATGAGTGATTGCCAAAGATGAAGCAGCAGGAGCTCATGAGGCCCTGTAACTCATTTAAAGTAGCTAAAGTAGCCTTATCTTGGGCTACAGTTCCTTCCTTGCATCATCTGTTGTTATCATCAGTTTCCTTTTGGGTGAAGACAGAGACAACGCAGGCATCGAGCAGTTTCACCGTCTGTCATCTATTAGCATTTCTACATCTTCTCCATGCAGAGGACCTACTACTTGCTTGCTACATATGCGTAGAAAGAAGACGAATAAGCCGAATCACAACCAACCAAAGTAAGAAGGTGTTTTGGGTTCCATCTACATAAAAAGAATCTCAATAGAAAGAGGACAAATAAGCTTGGATTGTTCTTTCGGTGTTTATTCACCGACAAATAGCAAAGCGAAGTGTAATAAGCCTAAACAAAGCCAAACAGGTTGTTTTGATTTCCAGCTACATAGAAAGAAGAATATTTGATTTCGCTTATTTTAAGTCGTGCTCTTTGCTGTTAATGCACATTGACCCAGAAATCGCAGTGTGTGTGTATGCAGACAAAATAACACAACCCTGTGTTTTCGCTTCCATATGCATAGAAAGAAGACGAATAAACTTTAATTGGGCTTATTTCAATTCGCATGGTGTTTTTAGGGTGTGCACCCGAATCACCACCAACCGAAGCAAAAAGGTCTTTTGGGTTCCATCTACATAAAAAGAAGATAATATAGCTCTAATTGGGCTAATTTCAAATTGGTGTTTTTGGGGTTAGAATGCACATTCACTCAAAAATCGGAAAGTGACATGTTTGTTATCAGCCCAAACCAAGCATGGGTGTTTTGGTTCAATCTCTATAGAAAGAGGACAAATAAGCTTGGATTGTTCTTTCGGTGTTTATTCACCCACAAATAGCAACGCGAACTGCAATAAGCCTAAACAAAGCCAAACAGGTTGTTTTGATTTCCAGCTACATAGAACGAAAAATCTTTGATTTCGTGTATTCCAAGTCTTGTTCTTTGGTATTAAAGCACATTGACCCAGAAATCGCAAAGTGTTGGTAATGAGACCCAAATAACACCACATTGCCTTTTCGCTTCCATATGCGTAGAAAAAGACGAATAAGCTTTGATTGTGCTTATTTCAATTCGCATGGGGTTTTATGGGTGTGCAAAAGAATCACCACCAACCAAAGCAAAAAGGTCTTTTGGGTTCCATCTACATAAAAAGAAGATGATAAAGCTCTGATTGGGTTTATTTCAAATTGGTGTTTTTGGGGTTAGAATGCACATTCACCCAAAAATCGCAGAGTGACATGTTTATTATCAGCGCAAACCAAGCATAGGTGTTTTGGTTCCATCGCAATAGAAAGAGGACGAATAAGCTTGAATTGTTCTTTCGGTGTTGAGTCCCCCGCAAATAGCAAAGCAAAGTGTAATAAGCCTAAACAAAGCCAAACAGGTTGTTTTGGGTTGCAGCAACATAGAAAGAAGAATCTTGGATTTTGCTTATTTTGTGTTCTTTGGTGTTAATGCACATTGACCCAGAAATTGTAAAGTGTGTGTAATGAGACCAAAATAACACAACACCGTTGTCAGGGGTTCAGGGACAGAGGCACAGGGTAGGCAGGAGATGGAGAGCGATGGGGATGAATCCCAGGACAGCGAGGAAGAGGATGACAATGACTCTAGAGATTCCATGAGTCTTTCCAGCGAATCAGAGGATTCCCAGAAGGGGGCGCCGGTGGTCAAGGCCAGGGGAGCCCCAGGGGGGACTTGTCAGGAGCAGGGGGCCAGCGGGGGATCCCAAAGTGGCAGCTGGGCGTCAGGACCAGCCTCCCCGCCAGAGTGCAGCGAAGGGGGTGGAGGTTCCAGTGTATCAGGGGAGGCGGCTCCGGCAGTAGAGAAAGGAGGGAGGTCGGAGCAAGCCACCCTCCCGGAAGGGGAGGGGAGTAGTGAAGGGAGTAGCGTAGCTGTCAAAAGGAAAGTTAGAAGTTGGGGGCGCGCGCCAAGTTCAAATGTAGAGGCGCGCGGAAGTACAGGGAGCCCGGAGGAGGGGCCAGGTCCCAAAGCCCGCAGGAGGGAGCAAGAGCAGTCTGATTCCGCGTCGGAGGAATCCAGGAGGGGCGGAACCCCAGCGGGCAGAAAGACCCTGCGGAAAAGGAAAGAGAGAAAAAGGTGGAGCAGCGCAAGCCTCTTAAACCGGTGCAGGGCGGGGACAGATTCAGAAGGGACTTCAGCGGTCTAAGCCTAGCAGACGTAGGGCTGCGCGCCTCGGATCTGAAGCAAACAATGAACTGCAATAAACACGTTTGTATATGTCAGAGCTGCTTCCAGATCCTAGCTCACAGAGGATCACGCTAGCCAGCGATCATTAAATAAAAGTCTTTATTGAGTTACAGTTTCCATTCTCAAGCTGCTGCGTGCAACTCTACGTCTCATGGTTAGATCGGCGAAGCTCCATCTGAGTCTCCGCCCCTTGTACACCAACTTAATATCCTAGCCTTGCTCCACCTTTTCCGCCTGACTGTTCTTCTCTGGGTCCCTCTGCCCCCCTGGGTCTCTTCCTTCCGGGATTCCTCTGACGCTGACGCTGACGCTGACCCCCCTGACTCTTCTCCCTCCTTTCGGCGGGCTTTAGGACCTGGCTCCCTTTCCGGGCTGCCTACTGCGCCACTTTCCTGTGCATTTGAACTTGGCACGCGCGCCCAACCTTCCACCTTCCGTCTGACCGTTTCTTCGCTCCCCGATGGAGGTGTGGCCACTCCTGACTCGTGCCCTCCCCCCTGTTGTGAGCTGCCAGCGCTTGATCCCTGGAGCAGATAACGACCCTGCAAAACGCAGTCGCTGAACTCTCCGTTGCAGTACAGGTCTCTCAGAAGACAGTTGCCGAAGCAGAAGCGCGATGCCAGGATCTGCAAGCCAGGTGGGATAAGGCGTGCAAACAGGGGTTCCCGGGGTCCAGATCAGAGGGAATCGCTCTGGGACGAAGGGGGGGGGGCAATTTAGTAGCCCACTTCGATGGGAACCTGAAGCATTATCCCAATTTCAGAGCAGACGTCCTATACGCGCTGCATTTGCTTCGAAAAGACTTCAAAGATGAGGAGGAGAAAGTAGGCTTTATTGTGTCGCATTTGCATGGGGAAGCTAGAACCTGGTTACGCAATTTGTGGCGCGAAGATGGTCTTGCCCGCAGGGACTCTGACGAATTTATCAAAGCCATGGACGCTTGCTTCCAATCTACCGTTGACGTTGATGTGGCGCGCCAGGAGATGCATGGATTGCGGCAGGGCAAGGCTACAGTGCGTCAGTACCATTCTCGCTTTTTTGCATTGCTGAATGTGCTGGGCTGGGAAAAAGACTCCCTGGCAGTGAGAGACTTGTTTTGGGAGGGGCTTCATGGCTCAGTAAAAGATGAGCTGGCTAGGGGAGACAGACCTCAAACCCTAGCAGACGTCGTCCAGAGGGCACTCACGATAGGGGTGCGCCACGAAGAACGCCCTTGGCACAGTGAGGAGGGGCGTCACGTCCGCCCACCAGCTAGAGCGCCTCCTTTTCTTCTTCCCAGGGACCTGGGACGTACAAATCCCTCGCCTATGCTGAAGGGAGGGGAGGAGCCAATGGAGCTGGGTCGTGCAAAGGCTCAGTCAGCTGCCGGAGCCTCAGCGTCCGGAGCAGTCAAGGCGAAGCCTCCTAGAGGGACCAGGAAGTGTTACATCTGTGACAGCCCACAGCACATGGCTAAAGAGTGTCCCCAGAGGCTCCAGAAGCACACTGCAGCCTTAGCAACAGTAACAGGGGAAGAGTTCCAAGGAGAACAGTTTCAGGGAAACAAGAATGCCTGGCTGGAAGCAGAGATGCTGGGGCTCCGCCAGGCAAGTCAGTGAAGCAGTCCCCAGCGCTTTTGCAGCCTACAGACCCCTTACCACCCAAGCCAGTGGTGCAGCTCACTGCTACTCTCCAGCTACCTAATGGACTCACCCTGGAAGTCCCCATTACGATTGACTCAGGGAGCAACGCAGACTTCGTGGGGATGCAGTTCATCAAGCAGCATCGCATAGCGCTACTACCAGCCACGCTGCCTCTGAAAGTCGGCACGGTAGATGGCAGAAAGTTGCTGGGTGGGCAAGTGGTACAACAGACGCCACCCATGCTGCTGAAAATTGGGAATCATCGCGAGGTCATCAGTTTCAATGTCACCCAACTGTCAGACACGCCTATAGTGTTAGGCATGAGTTGGCTGGATAGACACAGCCCATCATTAGCGTGGTACCAGCGGCAGCTCACCTTTGGCTCGTCCTACTGCGCACAACATTGCATCCAGACAGGCCAGGAGGAGGAGGGCCAGGAGGAAGGGCAGCAGTTGCATCTAGGCATGGTGCAGGCAGTGCCCCACAAGTACAAGGGGTTTTTGGAGGTCTTCTGTGAAAAGGAAGCTGTCAGAGTTGCTTCCAGATCCTAGCTCACAGAGGATCACGCTAGCCAGCGATCATTAAATAAAAGTCTTTATTGAGTTACAGTTTCCATTCTCAAGCTGCTGCGTGCAACCCTACGTCTAATGGTTAGATCGGCGAAGCTCCATCTGAGTCTCCGCCCCTTGTACACCAACTTAATATCCTAGCCTTGCTCCACCTTTTCCGCCTGACTGTTCTTCTCTGGGTCCCTCTGCCCCCCGGGGTCTCTTCCTTCCGGGATTCCTCTGACGCTGGCCCCCTGACTCTTCTCCCTCCTTTCGGCGGGCTTTAGGACCTGGCTCCCTTTCCGGGCTGCCTACTGCGCCACCTTCCTGTGCATTTGAACTTGGCGCGCGCGCCCAACCTTCCACCTTCCGTCTGACCGTTTCTTCGCTCCCCGATGGAGGTGTGGCCACTCCTGACTCGTGCCCTCCCCCCTGTTGTGAGCTGCCAGCGCTTGATCCCTGGCGCCCTTCCTCTTCCCTGCTCTCTGGCGGTGACGCTGGTCCCGATTTCCAACTGCTCCCCTCTGAGTCCCCTCTGGCTCTATCTTCCTGGGGTGTCCCCCTAGGCTCCCCCCTTGCCCTGGCCACTGGTGCTCCTTTCTGTGAATCTTCTGATTCACTGGAAAGACTCGGAGATCTCGGGTCGTCGTCATCACTCATCTTTTCTTCTGCCTCCTCTCGCTCGCTCTCTGTTTCCTCCCTTGCCCTTGCCTCTGCTCCTGAACCCCTGACAGAAGCTGACCAATTACCACCCCACCGGCCCTACGACTGTGCAATTGACCTCTTACCAGGGGCGACGCTGCCGACTGCGAAGCTGTATTCCATGTCTGAAGATGAAATGCAGGAACTCTGGGAGTTCATAGATCACAATTTGAAGCGGGGATTCATCCGAGAATCCAAGGCCGTGGGGGGCAGTCCTGTGTTTTTCGTGAAGAAGAAGGACACGCCCCAAAAAAGGCTCATTGTGGACTATAGGGCCATCAACTCGATGACAAAGCCCAAGGCCTTCCCCATGCCCAAGATTGACGACCTGCTCGCGACGGTGAGGAAGGGGAGGATCTTCACCAAGTTGGATCTACGCGGAGCATACAATCTAATACGCATGAGGGAAGGTGACGAGTGGAAGACGGCCATGTTCACGCCGCTGGGCACCTATGAATACAGAGTTATGCCGTTTGGTCTCCAAAATGGCTCCCACTGTTTCCAAGCATTCATGCACCACGTGCTAGCAGGACTCCTCTACAAGAAGTGTGTATGCTTCCTCGACGACATTCTGATCTTCTCAGAATCGCAGGAGACTCACGAGAAAGACGTAAAGGAGGTCCTGCAGAGGCTACGGGAGCACAGGCTCTACGCCAAACTGGAGAAGTGCCAGTTCGACGTGACGGAGGTGGATTTCCTGGGCTACCGGCTGTCCGACAAGGGACTAGCCATGGACAGCGCCAAAGTCCGCGCGGTGTTGGACTGGAATAGCCCGCGCAATCGGAAGGAGGTCCAGAGGTTCGTCGGTTTCGCCAACTTTTACCGCAAGTTCATCAGGGGTTTCGCGAAAGAGACGGCAGCTATCACGGACACCCTCAGTTCCAAGAAGAAAAAGTTCACCTGGACGGACCAGGCGGAGCAGTCCTTCAGGAGACTTAAGAGTCTCTTCGCGTCCGAAGACCAGCTGCTACACGTGAATCCCGGCAGGCCCATGCGGGTTGAGACTGACGCATCTGACAGAGCAGTGGGGGCCGTCCTCTTGCAGGAAGATCCGCAAGGGAACTGGAGGCCCTGCGCTTTCTATTCCCGGAAGCTCAGCAAGTCGGAACAGAACTACACCATCTGGGACAGGGAGTTGTTGGCCATCCACGCGGCTTTCAAGGCGTGGCGGCACTTCCTTATCGGAGCCAAGCACACCGTGCAGGTCCGCACGGACCACAAGAACCTAGAGTATTGGCGCACGGCGAAGCTCCAGAGCCAGAGGCACATGAGATGGGCGGAGTTCTTTGCGGATTTCGATTTCCGGATAGAGTATATCCCGGGAGACAACAACGTCATAGCGGATGCGCTCTCCAGGAAACCGCAGTATCTCGAGGAAGCGGCACCAGTGGCAGCCAGGCACATTTTCGCACCGCAAGCGTGGGCGTGCGCTTCCGCCGCCGTGGACCTGGACGCGGTACGACGCGCGCTGCAGACGGATCCGTTCGCACAATCCAAGATGGAGGAGGTGCGAAGAGGGACAGCAAAGGACGGCGAATTCCAGATACGCGACTGTCAGAGCTGCTTCCAGATCCTAGCTCACAGAGGATCACGCTAGCCAGCGATCATTAAATAAAAGTCTTTATTGAGTTGCAGTTTCCATTCTCAAGCTGCTGCGTGCAACTCTACGTCTCATGGTTAGATCGGCGAAGCTCCGTCTGAGTCTCCGCCCCTTGTACACCAACTTAATATCCTAGCCCTGCTCCACCTTTTCCGCCTGACTGTTCTTCTCTGGGTCCCTCTGCCCCCCTGGGTCTCTTCCTTCCGGGATTCTTCTGACGCCGACCCCCCGGACCCTCCTGTCTCCTTGCGCCGGGCTTTAGGACCTGGCTCCCTTTCCGGGCTGCCTACTGCGCCACCTTCCTGTGCATTTGAACTTGGCACGCGCGCCCAACCTTCCACCTTCCGTCTGACCGTTTCTTCGCTCCCCGATGGAGGTGTGGCCACTCCTGACTCGTGCCCTCCCCCCTGTTGTGAGCTGCCAGTGCTTGATCCCTGGCGCCCTTCCTCTTCCCTGCTCTCTGGCGGTGACGCTGGTCCCGATTTCCAACTGCTCCCCTCTGAGTCCCCTCTGGCTCTATCTTCCTGGGGTGTCCCCCTAGGCTCCCCCCTTGCCCTGGCCACTGGTGCTCCTTTCTGTGAATCTTCTGATTCACTGGAAAGACTCGGAGATCTCGGGTCATCGTCATCACTCATCTTTTCTTCTGCCTCCTCCCCCTCGCTCTCTGTTTCCTCCCTTGCCCTTGCCTCTGCTCCTGAACCCCTGACAGCGACGGTCTGCTGACCCGCAAAGGTGCTCTCTACGTGCCCGGAGACGATCTCCGCGCGAAGGTTTTACAGCAGTTACACGACGCACCCAGCGCGGGTCACTTCGGCAAAGAAAAGACGGCGGACTTAGTAGCCAGAGACTTTTGGTGGCCCCAGATGCGGGGAGAGGTCGCGGATTACGTCGCCAGGTGTGACATTTGTCAGAGGTCCAAGCCAGTGCACAAGAAGCCAGCGGGATTGCTGGAACCGCTGGAGACGCCACTACAGCCGTGGGAACGGGTGGCGCTGGACTTTGTTACTGATCTGCCCAGTTCGCAGGGCAAGACGGCGGTGCTTGTGGTTGTAGACCTGTTCACCAAGATGGCACACTTCATTCCTTGCGCGAAGGTGGCAACAGCGGAACAGACCGCCAAGCTGTTCATAGACCACGTGTTCCGGGTGCACGGCTTACCGCGGTCCATCCTATCCGACCGGGGTCGCCAATTCATTTCCAGTTTCTGGCAGAAGCTCCTGGGCATCCTGAATGTCAAGATCAACTTAGCGTCGGCGAGACACCCGCAAACCAACGGCCAAGCGGAGAGGGTCAACGCCATCATGCAGCAGTACCTGCGATGTTACACCAATCAAAAGCCTGCAACTTGGGTGGACTACTTACCGATGGCCGAGTTGGCCTACAACAACACGAAGCACGCGTCAACGGGGGTGACACCGTTCTTCGCCAACAATGGGCGACATCCCAGAACTTTCCCGGCGTTGGAGACAACGACGCAGGGGGAGTCGCAGGGAGCTGAGCATTTAGCAGCAGAATTGCAGGAGGTCCACGAGGAGCTACGACGGCACTTGGAACTAGCTAAACACGCCTACAAAGTGCAGGCAGACAGGCACAGGAGGGCAGGAGAAGACATCCAGGTGGGGGACTGGGTATGGTTAGCAGCCCAGGCGGTGCCGGCCAAGTCGTTAGCTAAGAAGAAGCTAGGACACAAACAGCTAGGGCCATACCAAGTTGAGGGCAGGATCAATCCCGTAGCTTTTCGGTTGACCCTCCCAGAAGGTTCCCGAATGCACCCGGTCTTTCATAGGTCGGTGCTTACACCCTACAAGGCCCCACACAGATTTCAGGAGCCAGGGACGGCACCAGACCCACGTAGAGAATCACCGGGGGGGGGGGAGTCACCGAGGACCCCGACACTCAACGAGGTCACGGAAATTCTGGACTCGAGATGGGGGGAGGAGGGAGTGGAATACCTCCTCGCCAGGGAAGGTACCCCGGCCAGCGCCAACAGTTGGGTGCCAGATTATGCTCTGGAGGAACCTCTTCTTAAAGACGAGTGCCATGCACTCTTCCCACACAGGCACATGCCAGAGGAGTATTTTGAGGACTGGCTTTTTACGCCCACACTTTCAGGCAGCACCTTCCGGGGGTTCTCCTCCGCAGAGGAGACCACGCCGGAATCGAGCCCTCCAAGGGGATCGTGCTCGGGGGTGGACACGGACCGCTCTTATTGGTGGGACGATCAACCAGAAGTGGGGTGGCGAAGGGGGCCTTGGCAAGCAGCATCGCCTGAAGTAACAGGGGGAGGGAAGAGTTTGGAAGTGTTGGGGGAGGACCCCGGTTTCGAGCACGCATACACTGAACTGGAAGCAAAGGAGATCGACGTCGATGAACTGTATCCAGCGTCTACCCCCGCTACAACGGAGCTCCCGGAACCTGCGCCCGAGCAGCGGGAGGGGGGAAGGGGGGGCTTCGAGGGGGGGATGGATGTCAGGGGTTCAGGGACAGAGGCACAGGGTAGGCAGGAGATGGAGAGCGATGGGGATGAATCCCAGGACAGCGAGGAAGAGGATGACAATGACTCTAGAGATTCCATGAGTCTTTCCAGCGAATCAGAGGATTCCCAGAAGGGGGCGCCGGTGGTCAAGGCCAGGGGAGCCCCAGGGGGGACTTGTCAGGAGCAGGGGGCCAGCGGGGGATCCCAAAGTGGCAGCTGGGCGTCAGGACCAGCCTCCCCGCCAGAGTGCAGCGAAGGGGGTGGAGGTTCCAGTGTATCAGGGGAGGCGGCTCCGGCAGGAGAGAAAGGAGGGAGGTCGGAGCAAGCCACCCTCCCGGAAGGGGAGGGGAGTAGTGAAGGGAGTAGCGTAGCTGTCAAAAGGAAAGTTAGAAGTTGGGGGCGCGCGCCAAGTTCAAATGTAGAGGCGCGCGGAAGTACAGGGAGCCCGGAGGAGGGGCCAGGTCCCAAAGCCCGCAGGAGGGGGCAAGAGCAGTCTGATTCCGCGTCGGAGGAATCCAGGAGGGGCGGAAAGACCCTGCGGAAAAGGAAAGAGAGAAAAAGGTGGAGCAGCGCAAGCCTCTTAAACTGGTGCAGGGCGGGGACAGATTCAGAAGGGACTTCAGCGGTCTAAGCCTAGCAGACGTAGGGCTGCGCGCCTCGGATCTGAAGCAAACAATGAACTGCAATAAACACGTTTGTATATAAGAAAAGAAAGGCGTTGGTCTTTTGTGAGCTGAGACTTGAGGCAGCCCTGACAACCGTCTTTCCACTTCCATATGCTTAGAAAGAAGACGAATAAGCTTTGATTGTGCTTATTTCTATTCGCGTGGTGTTTTTTTGGGTGTGCACCAGAATCACCCCCAACCAAAGCAAAAAGGTGTTTTGGCTTCCAACTACATAAAAAGATGATGATAAAGCTCTGATTGGGCTTATTTCAAATTGGTGTTTTGGGGGTTAGAATGCACATTCACCCAAAAATCGCAGAGTGAAAAGTTTGTTATCAGCCCAAACCAAGCATAGGTGTTTTGGTTCCATCTCAATAGAAAGAGGACGAATAAGCTTGGATTCTTCTTTCGGTGTTCATTCACGCACAATTAGCAAAGCGAATTGTAATAAGCCTAAACAAAGCTAAATAGGTTCTTTTGGGTTCCAGCTACATAGAACGAAAAATCTTTGATTTCGCGTATTCCAAGTCGTGTTCTTTGGTGTTAATGCACATTGACGCAAAAATCTCAAAGTGTGTGTAATGAGACCAAAATAACACCACATTGTCTTTTCGCTTCCATATGCGTAGACTACATAAAAAGAAGATGATAAAGCTCTGATTGGGCTTATTTCAAATTGGTGTTTTGGGGGTTAGAATGCACATTCACCCAAAAATCGCAGTGACATGTTTGTTATCAGCCCAAACCAAGCATAGGTGTTTTGGTTCCATGTCAATAGAAAGAGGACGAATAAGCTTGGATTGTTCTTTCGGTTTTCATTCACTCACAAATAGCAAAGCGAATTGTAATAGCTTATTTCAAGTCGTGTTCTTTGGTGTTAATGCACATTGTCCCAGAAATCTCAAAGTGTGTGTAATGAGACAAAATAACACCACATTGTCTTTTCGCTTCCATATGCGTAGAAAGAAGACGAATAAGCTTTGATTGTGCTTATTTCAATTCGCATGGGGTTTTATGGGTGTGCACCAGAATCACCCCCAACCAAAGCAAAAAGATGTTTTGGCTTCCAACTACATAAAAAGAAGATGATAAAGCTCTGATTGGGCTTATTTCAAATTGGTGTTTTGGGGGTTAGAATGCACATTCACCCAAAAATCGCAGAGTGACATGTTTATTATCAGCGCAAACCAAGCATAGGTGTTTTGGTTCCTTCTCAATAGAAAGAGGACGAATAAGCTTGCATTGTTCTTTCGGTGTTCAGTTCCCCGCAAATAGCAAAGCAAAGTGTAATAAGCCTAAACAAAGCCAAACAGGTTGTTTTGGGTTGCAGCAACATAGAAAGAAGAATCTTGGATTTTGCTATTTGGTGTTCTTTGGTGTTAATGCACATTGACCCAGAAATCGCAAAGTGTGTGTAATGAGACGAAAATAACACCACATTGTCTTTTCGCTTCCATATGAGTAGAAAGAAGACAAATAAGCTTTGATTGTGCTTATTTCAATTCGCATGGGGTTTTATGGGTGTGCACCAGAATCACCCCCAACCAAAGCAAAAAGGTGTTTTGGCTTCCAACTACATAAAAAGAAGATGATAAAGCTCTGATTGGGCTTATTTCAAATTGGTGTTTTGGGGGTTAGAATGCACATTCACCCAAAAATCGCAGAGTGAAAAGTTTGTTATCAGCCCAAACCAAGCATAGGTGTTTTGGTTCCATCTCAATAGAAAGAGGACGAATAAGCTTGGATTCTTCTTTCGGTGTTCATTCACGCACAATTAGCAAAGCGAATTGTAATAGCTTATTTCAAGTCGTGTTCTTTGGTGTTAATGCACATTGACCCAGAAATCGCAAAGTGTGTGTAATGAGACGAAAATAACACCACATTGTCTTTTCGCTTCCATATGAGTAGAAAGAAGACAAATAAGCTTTGATTGCGCTTATTTCAATTCGCATGGGGTTTTATGGGTGTGCACCAGAATCACCCCCAAACAAAGCAAAAAGGTGTTTTGGCTTCCAACTACATAAAAAGAAGATGATAAAGCTCTGATTGGGCTTATTTCAAATTGGTGTTTTTGGGTTTAGAATGCACCTTCACCCAAAAATCGCAGAGTGACATGTTTATTATCAGCCCAAACCGAGCATAGGTGTGTTTGTTCCATGTCAATAGAAAGAGGACGAATAAACTTGGATTGTTCTTTCGGTGTTCATTCACTCACAAATAGCAAAGCGAATTGTAATAAGCCTAAACAAAGCCAATAGGATCTTTTGGGTTCCAGCTACATAGAACGAAAAATCTTTGATTTCGTGTATTCCAAGTCTTGTTCTTTGGTGTTAAAGCACATTGACCCAGAAATCGCAAAGTGTTGGTAATGAGACCCAAATAACACCACATTGTCTTTTCGCTTCCATATGAGTAGAAAGAAGACAAATAAGCTTTGATTGTTGTCAGAGCTGCTTCCAGATCCTAGCTCACAGAGGATCACGCTAGCCAGCGATCATTAAATAAAAGTCTTTATTGAGTTACAGTTTCCATTCTCAAGCTGCTGCGTGCAACCCTACGTCTAATGGTTAGATCGGCGAAGCTCCATCTGAGTCTCCGCCCCTTGTACACCAACTTAATATCCTAGCCTTGCTCCACCTTTTCCGCCTGACTGTTCTTCTCTGGGTCCCTCTGCCCCCCGGGGTCTCTTCCTTCCGGGATTCCTCTGACGCTGACGCTGACCCCCCTGACTCTTCTCCCTCCTTTCGGCGGGCTTTAGGACCTGGCTCCCTTTCCGGGCTGCCTACTGCGCCACCTTCCTGTGCATTTGAACTTGGCACGCGCGCCCAACCTTCCACCTTCCGTCTGACCGTTTCTTCGCTCCCCGATGGAGGTGTGGCCACTCCTGACTCGTGCCCTCCCCCCTGTTGTGAGCTGCCAGCGCTTGATCCCTGGCGCCCTTCCTCTTCCCTGCTCTCTGGCGGTGACGCTGGTCCCGATTTCCAACTGCTCCCCTCTGAGTCCCCTCTGGCTCTATCTTCCTGGGGTGTCCCCCTAGGCTCCCCCCTTGCCCTGGCCACTGGTGCTCCTTTCTGTGAATCTTCTGATTCACTGGAAAGACTCGGAGATCTCGGGTCGTCGTCATCACTCATCTTTTCTTCTGCCTCCTCTCCCTCGCTCTCTGTTTCCTCCCTTGCCCTTGCCTCTGCTCCTGAACCCCTGACATCCATCCCCCCCTCGAAGCCCCCTCTTCCCCCCTCCCCTCCTTCCGGTGCGGGATCTGGGTGCTGCCGTGTCAGGGGGACGAATGTCGGATACAGTTCGCTTCCCGTGGCGGGCCGCCATCCGAAGTCTTCCGGTTCTTCCTCCCTGCTCTCGTTGACGACGGTCACCTCCGCTTCCATCTCTGTGCCGCCGTGCTCGAAACCCGGGTCGTCCCCGAAAACGTCCATGTCCGTCTCTCCCCCGTTGCCTTCTGGAGACGTTGCTCGTCCTGGACCCTCCAGCCACCTTCTGCGGAACTGCTCCTCTGGTCGATCATCCCACCAATACGAGGGTTCTGAAGCAGATCCCGAGGGTGACCCCTCTGGGGAACGGGCGTCTCGTGTCGGTTCCTCGTCCGAGTCGAACCCCCGGAACGTGCTGGCTGAAAGCGTGGGCGTGAAAAGCCAGTCGTCGAAAAAGTCTGCTGGCATTGGCCTATGTGGGAAGAGGGCATGAAACTCTTCTTTGAGCAGAGGTTCGTCTAAAGCGTAGCCCGGCACCCAGCTGTTGGCACTGGCCGGGGTGCCCTCCTTGGCGAGAAGGTATTCTACCCCCTCTTCCCCCCATCTGGAGTCCAAAATCTCCGTGACTTCGTTGATGCGCTCCTCCTGTGCCACTCCCCCTTGCCCGGTTCTCTCTCGGAGCGGACCCGGTGCCGTTCCTGGTTCCTGAAACCTGTGAGGTGCCTTGTAGGGAGTGAGCACCGATCTGTGGAACACCGGATGCATTCTGGAACCCTCCGGAAGAGCCAGCCTGAAAGCCACCGGGTTGACCTGTTCGTCGACTTGGTAGGGCCCCAGTTGTTTATGCCCTAGTTTCTTCTTCGCCAACGACCTGGCCGGCACTGCGTGGGCTGCTAACCAGACCCAGTCTCCCACATGGATCTCTTCGCCAACCCTTCTGTGTTTGTCCGCTTGTACCTTGTATGCGTGTTTAGCCAGCTCCAGGTGCCGCCGCAGCTGATCGTGGACCTCCTGCAACTCCGACGCGAACGCATCTGCTGTCTGCGGCTCCCCCTCCCCCATTCTTTCCAGTCCCGGGAAGGTTCTAGGGTGCCTCCCGTTGTTGGCGAAGAACGGCGTGACCCCCGTGGACACGTGCTTCGTGTTGTTGTAGGCGAACTCGGCGAGAGGCAGGTAATCCACCCACGTCGCAGGCTGTTGATTCGCATAACATCTCAGGTACTGCTGCATGATGGCATTGACCCGCTCCGCTTGCCCGTTGGTCTGCGGGTGTCTAGCCGACGCCAGGTTGATCTTGACGTTCAGGAAGCCCATCAGCCTCTGCCAGAAGTTTGAGATGAACTGTCGCCCTCGGTCGGACAGAATAGACCGCGGCAGACCGTGAACCTTGAACACGTGGTCTATGAACAGTTTGGCGGTTTGTTCCGCCGTGGCCACCTTCGCACACGGAATGAAATGTGCCATCTTGGAGAACAAATCCACCACCACCAGCACAGCCGTCTTGCCCCTCGAGCTGGGCAGATCCGTGACAAAGTCCAGGGCCACTCTCTCCCATGGCTCGAACGGAGTTTGCAGCGGTTCCAGCAGTCCGGCCGGCGGTCTGTGCACTGGTTTGGACCTCTGGCAGGTGTCACACCTCGCCACGTAGTCCGCGACTTCCCCTCTCATTCCGGGCCACCAGAAGTCTCTGGCTACTAATTCCACCGTCTTCTCCTTGCCAAAGTGCCCGGCAGTGGGCGCGTCGTGCAGCTGCTGCAGTACCTTGGCGCGAAGTTCGTCTCCCGGCACGTAGATGGCCCCTTTACGGATGAGCAAACCATCTCGCAGCTGGAACTCGTCGGTCGCTGCCGTGCCCCTGTGCACCTCTGCCATCTTTGCTTGCGCGAAGGAGTCATCCTGCAACGCTCGTCGCACCGCATCCAGGTCAACTGTCGCCGCCGCGCACGCCCACACTGTCGGTGCGAAGATGTGCATGGCGGCCGCTGGCGTTGCCTCCTCCAGATACTGTGGCTTACGGGAGAGAGCATCCGCCATGATGTTGGTGTCCCCCGGGACATACTCTATTCGGAAGTCGAAATTCGCAAAGAACTCAGCCCAACGTATCTGCCTCTGGTTCAGGAACTGTGCCGTGCGCCAGTGCTCTAGATTCTTGTGGTCCGTGCAGACCTGCACCGTGTGCTTGGCGCCGATCAGGAAGTGCCTCCACGCTTTGAACGCTGCATGAATGGCCAGCAACTCCCTGTCCCAGATGGTGTAGTTCTGTTCGGACTTGCTGAGCTTCCTTGAGTAAAACGCTCCCGGCCTCCAAACCCCCTGCGGGTCTTTCTGCAGCAGGACTGCTCCCACGGCTCTGTCCGAAGCGTCTGTCTCCACCCTCATCGGCCTGCTGGGGTTGACATGAAGCAGCTGCTCTTCCGACGCGAAGAGACGCTTGAGTGCCTGAAAGGACTGCTCCGCCTGCTCTGTCCAGATGAACTTCTTTTTCTTGGAGCTGAGCGTGTCCGTGATGGCCGCTGTCTGCATCGCAAAGCCTTTGATAAACTTGCGATAGAAGTTCGCGAAGCCGACAAACCGTTGGACCTCCTTCCGGTTGCGTGGGCTTTTCCAATCCAACACTGCTCGGACCTTGGCGCTGTCCATGGCGAGCCCTTTATCAGACAACTTGTAGCCCAGGAAATCCACCTCGGTCACGTCGAATTGGCACTTCTCCAGCTTGGCGTAAAGCCTATGTTGCTGTAGCCTGCTCAGCACTTCCTTGACGTGTCTGTCATGCTCCTGCTGCGATTCCGAAAAGATCAGGATGTCATCCAAGAAACAGACGCACGTCTTGTAGAGGAGCCCCGCCAACACGTGATGCATGAAAGCTTGAAAAACGTGGGAGCCATTTTGCAATCCAAAAGGCATAACTCTATATTCGTAGGTGCCCAGGGGCGTGAACATGGCTGTCTTCCACTCATCTCCCTCCCGCATGCGAATGAGGTTGTATGCCCCTCGCAGGTCCAACTTGGTGAACACTCTGCCCTTCCGTACCTTTGCGAGGAGGTCGTCGATTCGGGGCATGGGGAAGTCCGATGGCTTGGTCACACTGTTCAAGATGCGAAAGTCCACTACAAGTCTTTTTTGGGGCGTGTCCCGCTTCTTAACAAAGAATACCGGACTGCCCCCCGCTGCCTTGGACTCTCGGATGAAACCGCGCTCCAAATTATGATCTATGAACTCTTTGAGTTCCTGCAGTTCGTCCTCAGACATGGAATACAGCTTCCCTTTGGGCAAACCTGCCCCCGGCAGCAGGTCAATTTTGCAGTCATATGGTCTGTGGGGGGGTAGCCTGTCTGCCTCTTTCTCGCAGAAAACCTCCAAAAATTCTGCGTACTTGTGGGGAACCGCTTGCAGCGTGCCTAGCTGCAGCTGTGACTCCTCTTCCCCTCCTTCCTGCCTGGGCACGATGCAGTGTTCAGCGCAAAAGGAAGAGCCGAAGGTCAGCTGCCTCTGGTACCAAGCCAGCGTCGGGCTGTGCTTGTCCAGCCAACTCATGCCCAATACAATGGGCGTGTCCGATAGTTGAGTGACATTGAAGCTGATGATTTCCCTGTGATTCCCAAGTCGCATCACCATTGGTGGCGTCTGCTTCACCACTTGCCCCCCTAGCAGCTCCCTGCCATCCACCGTGACAACCTGCAGGGGCAGCGTGGCAGGCAGCAACTGTATAGCGTGCCGGTCGACAAAGTCCTGCCCTATAAAGTCCGCATTGCTTCCGGAGTCAATGGTGATTGGCACGTCCATGGTGATTCCATTGGGCAGCTGGAGCGACGCGGTGAGCCTCACTACCGGTTTGGGCGGGAGGGGGTCCATGGGCTGTAAAATCTCTGGGGACTGCTTCACTGACACGTCTGGCTGGGCCCCAGTGCCTCTTCCTCCAACCAGACTCCTTCGTTTCCCTGCTGTGGTTGTCCTTGCTGCGTTGCTGCAGTTACCATTGCTGAGGCTGCAGTGTGCTTGTGGAGCCTCTGGGGACACTCTTTCGCCATATGCTGTGGATCATCGCAGATGTAACACTTCCTGTTCCCTCTAGGAGGCTTCGCTTTCACTGCTGCCGGTGCTAGGGCTCTGGCTGCTGACTGAGCCCTTGCACCTCCAACCTCCATAGGTTCCGCTCCTCCTCCTGGCGGAGGCGTGGATTGCGCACGCGCTGCTTCTCTGGGAAGGAAGGAGGAGCCCCTGGCTGGTTCGCGCCCTCCACGCCCTTCGTCCCTGCTCCACGGACGTCCTTCCAGCCGCACCCCCACCGCCAGCGCCCTCTGAACGATCTCCTGCGTGGTCCGGGGTCTCTCCCCCCTCGCAATTTCATCTTTAACCGAGCCGTGCAATCCCTCCCAAAACAGGTCTCTTACAGGAGCCGAATCTCTGTCCCATTCCAGGGCACTGACCAAAGCGAAAAAGCGGGCATGGTACTGCCTTACGCTGGCCCTCCCTTGCTTCAGTCCATGTATCTCCTGCCGAGCAAGATCCACGTCAATGCTTGATAAAAAGCACCCATCCATCGCTTTAATAAAGGCATCCGCATTTTGGAGCGCCGGATCCTTATCTCTCCACAAATTGCGCAGCCATGCTTTAGCATCTCCATGCAAATGGGACATGATGAATCCCACCTTCTCTTGCTCATCTCTAAAGTCTTTGTTCAGCAGTTGCAGTGCACACATTACATCTGCTCTAAAGTTGGGGTACTGTTGCAAATTCCCATCGAAGTGAGAGACCAGACCGCCTGTTCGTCTCCCCAACCCAATCCCCTCCGGTTTGGGTGTCAGTTGCCCTTGCTTCGTAAGCACTTCCAACCTGACCTGGAGATCCCTGTAGGCGGCAGCTGCGTCCTCCTCTCTCTTCCTGGATGCAAGAGCCTCGGCATTCAGTCGTGTCACTGCTTCTCTGAGTTCCACTATCTGCTGTTCGGCCGTCATGTTGTCTGCCGTTCGTGAGCTCGCTAGTAGGCAGCCGCTTTCTCTCCTCTCCGCGAGGACGTAGATGCCCACAATCTGGGGATGGAGCTTACTGTCAGAGCTGCTTCCAGATCCTAGCTCACAGAGGATCACGCTAGCCAGCGATCATTAAATAAAAGTCTTTATTGAGTTACAGTTTCCATTCTCAAGCTGCTGCGTGCAACTCTACGTCTCATGGTTAGATCGGCGAAGCTCCGTCTGAGTCTCCGCCCCTTGTACACCAACTTAATATCCTAGCCCTGCTCCACCTTTTCCGCCTGACTGTTCTTCTCTGGGTCCCTCTGCCCCCCGGGGTCTCTTCCTTCCGGGATTCTTCTGACGCCGACCCCCCGGACCCTCCTGTCTCCTTGCGCCGGGCTTTAGGACCTGGCTCCCTTTCCGGGCTGCCTACTGCGCCACCTTCCTGTGCATTTGAACTTGGCACGCGCGCCCAACCTTCCACCTTCCGTCTGACCGTTTCTTCGCTCCCCGATGGAGGTGTGGCCACTCCTGACTCGTGCCCTCCCCCCTGTTGTGAGCTGCCAGCGCTTGATCCCTGGCGCCCTTCCTCTTCCCTGCTCTCTGGCGGTGACGCTGGTCCCGATTTCCAACTGCTCCCCTCTGAGTCCCCTCTGGCTCTATCTTCCTGGGGTGTCCCCCTAGGCTCCCCCCTTGCCCTGGCCACTGGTGCTCCTTTCTGTGAATCTTCTGATTCACTGGAAAGACTCGGAGATCTCGGGTCGTCGTCATCACTCATCTTTTCTTCTGCCTCCTCCCCTTCGCTCTCTGTTTCCTCCCTTGCCCTTGCCTCTGCTCCTGAATCCCTGACATCCATCCCCCCCTCGAAGCCCCCTCTTCCCCCCTCCCCTCCTTCCGGTGCGGGAGCTGGGTGCTGCCGTGTCAGGGGGACGAATGTCGGATACAGTTCGCTTCCCGTGGCGTGCCTCCCTCTGAAGTCTTCCGGTTCTTCCTCCCTGCTCTCGTTGACGACGGTCACCTCCGCTTCCATCTCTGTGCCGCCGTGCTCGAAACTCGGGTCGTCCCCGAAAACGTCCATGTCCGTCTCTCCCTCGTTTCCTTCTGGAGACGTTGCTCGTCCTGGACCCTCCAGCCACTTTCTGCGGAACTGCTCCTCTGGTCGATCATCCCACCAATACGAGGGTTCTGAAGCAGATCCCGAGGGTGACCCCTCCGGGGAACGGGCGTCTCGTGTCGGTTCCTTGTCCGAGTCGAACCCCCGGAACGTGCTGGCTGAAAGCGTGGGCGTGAAAAGCCAGTCGTCGAAAAAGTCTGCTGGCATGGGCCTATGTGGGAAGAGGGCATGAAACTCTTCTTTGAGCAGAGGTTCGTCTAAAGCGTAGCCCGGCACCCAGCTGTTGGCACTGGCCGGGGTGCCCTCCTTGGCGAGAAAGTATTCTACCCCCTCTTCCCCCCATCTGGAGTCCAAAATCTCCGTGACTTCGTTGATGCGCTCCTCCTGTGCCACTCCCCCTTGCCCGGTTCTCTCTCGGAACGGACTCGGTGCCGTTCCTGGTTCCTGAAACCTGTGAGGTGCCTTGTAGGGAGTGAGCACCGATCTGTGGAACACCGGATGCATCCTGGAACCCTCCGGAAGCGCCAGCCTGAAAGCCACCGTGTTGACCTGCTCTTCGACTTGGTAGGGCCCCAGTTGTTTTATGCCCTAGTTTCTTCTTCGCCAACGACCTGGCCGGCACTGCGTGGGCTGCTAACCAGACCCAGTCTCCCACATGGATCTCTTCGCCAACCCTTCTATGTTTGTCCGCTTGTACCTTGTATGTGTGTTTAGCCAGCTCCAGGTGCCGCCGCAGCTGATCGTGGACCTCCTGCAACTCCGACGCGAACGCATCTGCTGTCTGCGGCTCCCCCTCCCCCATTCTTTCCAGTCCCGGGAAGGTTCTGGGGTGCCTCCCGTTGTTGGCGAAGAACGGCGTGACCCCCGTGGACACGTGCTTCGTGTTGTTGTAGGCGAACTCGGCGAGAGGCAGGTAATCCACCCACGTCGCAGGCTGTTGATTCGCATAACATCTCAGGTACTGCTGCATGATGGCATTGACTCGCTCCGCTTGCCCGTTGGTCTGCGGGTGTCTAGCCGACGCCAGGTTGATCTTGACGTTCAGGAAGCCCATCAGCTTCTGCCAGAAGTTCGAGATGAACTGTCGCCCTCGGTCGGACAGAATAGACCGCGGCAGACCGTGAACCTTGAACACGTGGTCTATGAACAGTTTGGCGGTTTGTTCCGCCGTGGCCACCTTCGCACACGGAATGAAATGTGCCATCTTGGAGAACAAGTCCACCACCACCAGCACAGCCGTCTTGCCCCTCGAGCTGGGCAGATCCGTAACAAAGTCCAGGGCCACTCTCTCCCATGGTTCGAACGGAGTTTGCAGCGGTTCCAGCAGTCCGGCCGGCGGTCTGTGCACTGGTTTGGCCCTCTGGCAGGTGTCACACCTCGCCACGTAGTCCGCGACTTCCCCTCTCATTCCGGGCCACCAGAAGTCTCTGGCGACTAAGTCCACCGTCTTCTCCTTGCCAAAGTGCCCGGCAGTGGGCGCGTCGTGCAGCTGCTGCAGTACCTTGGCGCGAAGTTCGTCTCCCGGCACGTAGATGGCCCCTTTACGGATGAGCAATCCATCTCGCAGCTGGAACTCGTCGGTCGCTGCCGTGCCCCTGCGCACCTCTGCCATCTTTGCTTGAGCGAAGGAGTCATCCTGCAACGCTCGTCGCACCGCCTCCAGGTCAACTGTTGCCGCAGCGCACGCCCACACTGTCGGTGCGAAGATGTGCATGGCGGCCGCTGGCGTTGCCTCCTCCAGATACTGTGGCTTACGGGAGAGAGCATCCGCCATGATGTTGGTGTCCCCCGGGACATACTCTATTCGGAAGTCGAAGTTCGCAAAGAACTCAGCCCAACGTATCTGCCTCTGGTTCAGGAACTGTGCCGTGCGCCAGTGCTCCAGATTCTTGTGGTCCGTGCAGACCTGCACCGTGTGCTTGGCGCCGATCAGGAAGTGCCTCCACGCTTTGAATGCTGCATGAATGGCCAGCAACTCCCTGTCCCAGATGGTGTAGTTCTGTTCAGACTTGCTGAGCTTCCTGGAGTAAAACGCTCCCGGCCTCCAAGCCCCCTGCTGGTCTTTCTGCAGCAGGACTGCTCCCACGGCTCTGTCCGAAGCGTCTGTCTCAACCCTCATCGGCCTGCTGGGGTTGACATGAAGCAGCTGCTCTTCCGACGCGAAGAGACGCTTGAGTGCCTGAAAGGACTGCTCCGCCTGCTCTGTCCAGATGAACTTCTTTTTCTTGGAGCTGAGCGTGTCCGTGATGGCCGCTGTCTGCATGGCGAAGCCTTTGATAAACTTGCGATAGAAGTTCGCGAAGCCGACAAACCGTTGGACCTCCTTCCGGTTGCGTGGGCTTTTCCAATCCAACACTGCTCGAACCTTGGCGCTGTCCATGGCGAGCCCCTTGTCAGACAACTTGTAGCCCAGGAAATCCACCTCCGTCACGTCGAATTGGCACTTCTCCAGCTTGGCGTAAAGCCTATGCTGCTGTAGCCTGCTCAGCACTTCCTTGACGTGTCTGTCATGCTCCTGCTGCGATTCCGAAAAGATCAGGATGTCATCCAAGAAACAGACGCACGTCTTGTAGAGGAGCCCCGCCAACACGTGATGCATGAAAGCTTGAAAAACGTGGGAGCCATTTTGCAATCTGTCAGAGCTGGCTCCAGGTCCCAGCTCACAGAGGACCAACGCTAGCCGGCAGTAATGTACAAAAGTCTTTATTGAAGTACAGTTTCCATTTTCAAGCCGCACCGCCCCAGCTCTACGTCTAGGGGTTAGATCGGCGAAGCTCCATCTGAGTCTCCGCCCCCTGTACACCAGTTTAAGATTCTAGCCTTACTCCACCTCTTCCGTCTCTCCTTTCTCCTCTGGGTCCTGCTACCCCCCGGGGTCCCTTCCTTCCTGGATTCTTCTGACGCTGACGTTGACCCCCCTGACTCCTCCCCCTCTTTTCGGCGGGCTTTGGGACCTGGCTCCCTATCCGGGCTGCCAACTGCGCCGCCCTCCTGTACATTTGAACTTGGCGCGCGCGCCCAGCCTTCAACCTTCCTCTCGACCGTTTCCTCGCTCCCCGATGGAGGCGTGGCCAATCCTGACATGTCCTCCCACTGGCAGTGCGCCGCCTGATCCCGATGCCTGGGACTCCTCCCCCCTACTGCATTCTGGTGTGGACGCTGGTCCTGATTTCCAACTGCTGCTCTCTGAGTCCCCTCTGGCCCCTTCTTCCTGGGGTGTCCCCCTAGGCACCCCCCTTGCTCTGACCATGGGAGCCCCTTTCTGTGAATCTTCCAATTCGCTGGAAAGACTCAGAGACCTCGGACCGCTGTCATCGCTAACATTTCCTTCGGACTCCTCCCCCTCGCTCTCTATTTCCTCCCTTTCCTGTGCCTCTGCTCCTGAACCCCTGACATTGTCTTTTCGGTTCCATATGCGTAGAAAGAAGACAAATAAGCTTTGATTGTGCTTATTTCAATTCGCATGGGGTTTTATGGGTGTGCACCAGAATCACCCCCAACCAAAGCAAAAAGGTGTTTTGGCTTCCAACTACATAAAAAGAAGATGATAAAGCTCTGATTGGGCTTATTTCAAATTGGTGTTTTGGGGGTTAGAATGCACATTCACCCAAAAATCGCAGAGTGTCATGTTTATTATCAGCGCAAACCAAGCATAGGTATTTTGGTTCCTTCTCAATAGAAAGAGGACGAATAAGCTTGCATTGTTCTTTCGGTGTTCAGTCCCCCGCAAATAGCAAAGCAAAGTGTAATAAGCCTAAACAAAGCCAAACAGGTTGTTTTGGGTTGCAGCAACATAGAAAGAAGAATCTTGGATTTTGCTATTTCGTGTTCTTTGGTGTTAATGCACATTGACCCAGAAATCGCAAAGTGTGTGTAATGAGACGAAAATAACACCACATTGTCTTTTCGCTTCCATATGAGTAGAAAGAAGACAAATAAGCTTTGATTGTGCTTATTTCAATTCGCATGGGGTTTTATGGGTGTGCACCAGAATCACCCCCAACCAAAGCAAAAAGGTGTTTTGGCTTCCAACTACATAAAAAGAAGATGATAAAGCTCTGATTGGGCTTATTTCAAATTGGTGTTTTTGGGGTTAGAATGAACATTCACCCAAAAATCGCAGTGACATGTTTATTATCAGCGCAAACCAAGCATAGGTGTTTTGGTTCCTTCTCAATAGAAAGAGGACGAATAAGCTTGCATTGTTCTTTCGGTGTTCGGACCCCGCAAATAGCAAAGCGAATTGTAATAGCTTATTTCAAGTCGTGTTCTTTGGTGTTAATGCACATTGTCCCAGAAATCTCAAAGTGTGTGTAATGAGACAAAATAACAACACATTGTCTTTTCGCTTCCATATGCGTAGAAAGAAGACGAATAAGCTTTGATTGTGCTTATTTCAATTCGCATGGGGTTTTATGGGTGTGCACCAGAATCACCCCCAACCAAAGCAAAAAGGTGTTTTGGCTTCCAACTACATAAAAAGAAGATGATAAAGCTCTGATTGGGCTTATTTCAAATTGGTGTTTTGGGGGTTAGAATGCACATTCACCCAAAAATCGCAGTGTCATGTTTATTATCAGCGCAAACCAAGCATAGGTATTTTGGTTCCTTCTCAATAGAAAGAGGACGAATAAGCTTGCATTGTTCTTTCGGTGTTCAGTCCCCCGCAAATAGCAAAGCAAAGTGTAATAAGCCTAAACAAAGCCAAACAGGTTGTTTTGGGTTGCAGCAACATAGAAAGAAGAATCTTGGATTTTGCTATTTCGTGTTCTTTGGTGTTAATGCACATTGACCCAGAAATCGCAAAGTGTGTGTAATGAGACGAAAATAACACCACATTGTCTTTTCGCTTCCATATGAGTAGAAAGAAGACAAATAAGCTTTGATTGTGCTTATTTCAATTCGCATGGGGTTTTATGGGTGTGCACCAGAATCACCCCCAACCAAAGCAAAAAGGTGTTTTGGCTTCCAACTACATAAAAAGAAGATGATAAAGCTCTGATTGGGCTTATTTCAAATTGGTGTTTTGGGGGTTAGAATGCACATTCACCCAAAAATCGCAGAGTGAAAAGTTTGTTATCAGCCCAAACCAAGCATAGGTGTTTTGGTTCCATCTCAATAGAAAGAGAACGAATAAGCTTGGATTCTTCTTTCGGTGTTCATTCACGCACAATTAGCAAAGCGAATTGTAATAGCTTATTTCAAGTCGTGTTCTTTGGTGTTAATGCACATTGTCCCAGAAATCTCAAAGTGTGTGTAATGAGACAAAATTACACCACATTGTCTTTTCGCTTCCATATGCGTAGAAAGAAGACGAATAAGCTTTGATTGTGCTTATTTCAATTCGCATGGGGTTTTATGGGTGTGCAAAAGAATCACCACCAACCAAACCAAAAAGGTCTTTTGGGTTCCATCTACATAAAAAGAAGAGGATAAAGCTCTGATTGGGCTTATTTCAAATTGGTGTTTTTGGGTTTAGAATGCACCTTCACCCAAAAATCGCAGAGTGACATGTTTATTATCAGCCCAAACCGAGCATAGGTGTGTTTGTTCCATGTCAATAGAAAGAGGACGAATAAGCTTGGATTGTTCTTTCGGTGTTCATTCACTCACAAATAGCAAAGCGAATTGTAATAAGCCTAAACAAAGCCAATAGGATCTTTTGGGTTCCAGCTACATAGAACGAAAAATCTTTGATTTCGTGTATTCCAAGTCTTGTTCTTTGGTGTTAAAGCACATTGACCCAGAAATCGCAAAGTGTGTGTAAT
This sequence comes from Podarcis pityusensis, assembly GCF_964106645.2. Taxonomy (NCBI): domain Eukaryota; kingdom Metazoa; phylum Chordata; class Lepidosauria; order Squamata; family Lacertidae; genus Podarcis; species Podarcis pityusensis. Next base: position 126,372 of record NW_028293325.1, read on the forward strand.
GAGACGAAAATAACACCACATTGTCTTTTCGCTTCCATATGAGTAGAAAGAAGACAAATAAGCTTTGATTGTGCTTATTTCAATTCGCATGGGGTTTTATGGGTGTGCACCAGAATCACCCCCAACCAAAGCAAAAAGGTGTTTTGGCTTCCAACTACATAAAAAGAAGATGATAAAGCTCTGATTGGGCTTATTTCAAATTGGTGTTTTGGGGGTTAGAATGCACATTCACCCAAAAATCGCAGTGAAAAGTTTGTTATCAGCCCAAACCAAGCATAGGTGTTTTGGTTCCATCTCAATAGAAAGAGGACTAATAAGCTTGGATTCTTCTTTCGGTGTTCATTCACGCACAATTAGCAAAGCGAATTGTAATAGCTTATTTCAAGTCGTGTTCTTTGGTGTTAATGCACATTGACCCAGAAATCTCAAAAGTGTGTGTAATGAGACAAAATTACACCACATTGTCTTTTCGCTTCCATATGCGTAGAAAGAAGACGAATAAGCTTTGATTGTGCTTATTTCAATTCGCATGGGGTTTTATGGGTGTGCAAAAGAATCACCACCAACCAAAGCAAAAAGGTCTTTTGGGTTCCATCTACATAAAAAGAAGATGATAAAGCTCTGATTGGGCTTATTTCAAATTGGTGTTTTGGGGGTTAGAATGCACATTCACCCAAAAATCGCAGTGACATGTTTATTATCAGCGCAAACCAAGCATAGGTGTTTTGGTTCCTTCTCAATAGAAAGAGGACGAATAAGCTTGCATTGTTCTTTCGGTATTCGGACCCCGCAAATAGCAAAGTGTAATAAGCCTAAACAAAGCCAAACAGGTTGTTTTGGGTTGCAGCAACATAGAAAGAAGCATCTTGGATTTTGCTATTTCGTGTTCTTTGGTGTTAATGCACATTGACCCAGAAATCTCAAAGTGTGTGTAATGAGACCAAAATAACACCACATTGTCTTTTCACTTCCATATGCCTAGAAAGAAGACAAATAAGCTTTGATTGTGCTTATTTCTATTCGCGTGGTGTTTTTTGGGTGTGCACCAGAATCACCCCAAGCCAAAGCAAAAAGGTGTTTTGGCTTCCAACTACATAAAAAGAAGATGATAAAGCTCTGATTCCGCTTATTTCAAATTGGTGTTTTTGGGGTTAGAATGCACATTCACCCAAAAAATCACAGAGTGACATGTTCGTTATCAGCCCAAACCAAGTATAGGTGTTTTGGTTGCATCTCAATAGAAAGAGGACAAATAAGCTTGTATTGTTTTTTCGGTGTTCACTCACAAATAGGAAAGCGAATTGTAATAAGCCTTAAACAAAGCTAAATAGGTTCTTTTGGGTTCCAGCTACATAGAACGAAAAATCTTTGATTTCGCGTATTTCAAGTCCTGTTCTTTGGTGTTAATGCACATTGACCCAGAAATCGCAAAGTGTGTGTAATGAGACCAAAATAACACATTGTCTTTCCGCTTCCATATGCGTAGAAATAAGACAAATAAGTTTGATTGTGCTTATTTCAATTCGCGTGGTGTTTTTTGGGTGTGCACCAGAATCACCCCCAACCAAAGCAAAAAGGTCTTTTGGCTTCCAACTACATAAGAAGATGATAAAGCTCTGATTGGGCTCATTTCAAATTGGTGTTTTTGTGGTTAGGATGCACATTCACCCAAAAATCACAGTGTGACATGTTTATTATTAGCGCAAACCAAGCATAGCTGTTTTGGTTCCATCTGAATAGAAAGAGGACGAATAAGCTTGCATTGTTCTTTCGGTGTTCTGTCCCCAGCAAATAGCAAAGCAAAGTGTAATAAGCCTAAACAAAGCCAAACAGGTTGTTTTGGGTTGCAGCAACATAGGAAGAAGAATCTTGGATTTTGCTTACTTCATGTTCTTTGGTGTTAATGCACATTGACCCAGAAATCGCCAAGTGTGTGTAATGAGACCAAAATAACACAACACCGTCTTTTCGCTTCCATATGCGTAGAAAGAAGACAAATAAGCTTTGATTGTGCTTATTTCAAGTCGTGTGGTGTTTTTTGGGTGTGCACCAGAATCACCCCCAACCAAAGCAAAAAGGTGTTTTGGCTTCCAACTACACAAAAAGAAGATGATAAAGCTCTGATTCCGCTTATTTCAAATTGGTGTTTTTGGGGTTAGAATGCACATTCACCCAAAAAATCAGAGTGACATGTTCGTTATCAGCCCAAACCAAGTATAGGTGTTTTGGTTGCATCTCAATAGAAAGAGGACGAATAACCTTGCATTCTTCTTTCGGTGTTCAGTCCCCCACAAATAGCAAAGCAAAGTGTAATAAGCCTAAACAAAGCCAAACAGGTTGTTTTGGGTTGCAGCAACACAGAAAGAAGAATCTTGGATTTTGCTTATTTCGTGTTCTTTGGTGTTACTGCACATTGACCCAGAAATCGCAAGGTGACATTTTTGTTATCAGCCCAAACCAAGCATAGGTGTTTTGGTTCCATCTCAATAGAAAGAGGACGAATAAACTTGGATTGTTCTTTCGGTTTTCATTCACTCACAAATAGCAAAGCGAATTGTAATAAGCCTAAACAAAGCTAAATAGGTTCTTTTGGGTTCCAGCTACATAGAACGAAGAATTTGATTATGTGTATTTCAATTCATGTTCTTTGGTGTTAATGCACATTGACGCAGAAATCGCAAAGTGTGTGTAATGAGACCAAAATAACACAACAGTGTCTTTTCGCTTCCATATGCGTAGAAATAAGACAAATAAGCTTTGATTGTGCTTATTTCAATTCGCGTAGTGTTTTTTGGGTGTGCACCAGAATCACCCCCAACCAAAGCAAAAAGGTGTTTTGGCTTCCAATTACATAAAAAGAAGATGATAAAGCTCTGATTGGGCTTATTTCAAATTGGTGTTTTTGGGGTTAGAATGCACATTCACCCAAAAATCGCAGAGTGACATTGTCAAGGCTGCCTCAAGTCTCATCTCACAAAGGACCAACGCCTATCTCTTCTTATATACAAAAGTGTTTATTGCAGTTCATTGTTTGCTTCGCATCCGAGGCGCGCAGCCCTACGTCTGCTAGGCTTAGACCGCTGAAGTCCCCTCTGAATCCGTCCCTCCCCTGCACCAGTTTAAGAGGCTTGCGCTGCTCCACCTCTTTCTCTCTTTCCTTTTCCGCAGGGTCTTTCTGCCCACTGGGGTTTCGCCCCTCCTGGATTCCTCTGACGCGGAATCAGACTGCTCTTGCCCCCTCCTGCGGGCTTTGGGACCTGGCCCCTCCTCCGGGCTCCCTGCACTTCCGCGCGCCTCTACATTTGAACTTGGCGGCGCGCCCAACCTCTAACCTTCCTTTTAACAGCTACACTACTCCCTTCACTACTCCCCTCCCCTTCCGGGAGGGTGGCTTGCTCTGACCTCCCTCCTTTCTCTGCTGCCGGAGCCGCTTCCCCTGATAAACTGAAACCTCCACCCCCTTCGCTGCACTCTAGCGGGGAGGCTGGTCCTGACGCCCAGCTGCCACTTTGGGATCCCCCGCTGGCCCCCTGCTCCTGACACGGCCCCCCTGGGGCTCCCCTGGCCTTGACCACCGGCGCCCCCTTCTGGGAATCCTCTGATTCGCTGGAAAGACTCATGGAATCTCTTGAGTCATTGTCATCCTCTTCCTCGCTGTCCTGGGATTCATCCCCATCGCTCTCCATCTCCTGCCTACCCTGTGCCTCTGTCCCTGAACCTCTGACATCCATCCCCCCCTCGAAGCCCCCCTTCCCCCCTCCCGCTGCTCGGGCGCAGGTTCCGGGAGCTCCGTTGTAGCGGGGGTAGATGCTGGATACAGTTCGTCGACGTCGATCTCCTCTGCTTCCAGTTCAGTGTATGAGTGCTCGAAACCGGGGTCCTCCCCCAACACAACGCTAGCCGGCAGTAATGTACAAAAGTCTTTATTGAAGTACAGTTTCCATTTTCAAGCCGCAGCGCCCCAGCTCTACGTCTAGGGGTTAGATCGCCGAAGCTCCATCTGAGTCTCCGCCCCCTGTACACCAGTTTAAGATTCTAGCCCTACTCCACCTCTTCCGTCTCTCCTTTCTCCTCTGGGTCCTGCTACCCCCCGGGGTCCCTTCCTTCCTGGATTCTTCTGACGCTGACGTTGACCCCCCTGACTCCTCCCCCTCTTTTCGGCGGGCTTTGGGACCTGGCTCCCTATCCGGGCTGCCAACTGCGCCGCCCTCCTGTACATTTGAACTTGGCGCGCGCGCCCAGCCTTCAACCTTCCTCTCGACCGTTTCCTCGCTCCCCGATGGAGGCGTGGCCAATCCTGACTCATGTCCTCCCACTGGCAGTGCGCCGCCTGATCCCGATGCCTGGGACTCCTCCCCCCTACTGCACTCTGGTGTGGACGCTGGTCCTGATTTCCAACTGCTGCTCTCTGAGTCCCCTCTGGCCCCTTCTTCCTGGGGTGTCCCCCTAGGCACCCCCCTTGCTCTGACCATGGGAGCCCCTTTCTGTGAATCTTCCGATTCGCTGGAAAGACTCAGAGACCTCGGACCGCTGTCATCGCTAACATTTCCTTCGGACTCCTCCCCCTCGCTCTCTATTTCCTCCCTTTCCTGTGCCTCTGCTCCTGAACCCCTGACATATGCCCTTTGGATTACAAAATGGCTCCCACTGTTTTCAAGCCTTCATGCATCACGTATTGGCGGGTCTCCTCTACAAGAAATGCGTCTGCTTCCTGGACGACATCCTGATATTTTCAGAATCAGAGGAGACCCACGAGGGAGACGTCAAGGAAGTTCTGCAGAGACTGCAGGAGCACAGGCTGTACGCCAAGCTGGAGAAGTGCCAGTTCGACATGAAGGAGGTAGATTTCCTGGGCTACAAGTTGTCGGACAAGGGGCTCGCCATGGACAGCGCCAAGGTTCGCTCAGTGTTGGACTGGAAGAGCCCGCGCAATCGGAAGGAGGTCCAGCGGTTTGTCGGTTTCGCCAACTTTTACCGCAAGTTCATCAAGGGGTTCGCGATGCAGACGGCGGCCATTACCGACACGCTCAGCTCCAAGAAGAAGAAGTTCATCTGGACGGAGCAAGCGGAGCAGTCCTTTCAGAAACTCAAGCGTCTCTTCTCGTCCGAAGAGCAGCTGCATGTGAATCCCAGCAGACCGATGAGGGTTGAAACGGACGCCTCAGACAGAGCCGTGGGAGCAGTACTGTTGCAGCAAGACCCGCATGGGGACTGGAGACCGTGTGCCTTCTACTACAGGAAGCTCAGCAAGTCAGAGCAGAACTACACCATCTGGGACAGGGAGTTGCTGGCCATTCATGCAGCATTCAAGGCATGGCGGCACTTCCTCATTGGAGCCAAACACACAGTGCAGGTCCGCACGGACCATAAAAACCTGGAGTACTGGCGCACGGCAAGGTTCCTGAACCAGAGGCACATACGATGGGCGGAGTTCTTTGCGGATTTCGACTTCAGGATAGAGTACATCCCAGGCGACAACAACATCATGGCGGATGCACTGTCCAGAAAGCCGCAATACCTCGAGGAGGCGGCACCAGCAGCGGCCAAGCACATTTTCGCACCGAAAGCGTGGGCGTGCGCTTCAGCAACCGTGGACCTGGATGCTGTACGTCGAGCGCTGCAGGAGGACCCCTTCGCACAAGCCAAGATGGAGGAGGTGCACAGGGGCACGGCGGAGGACGACGAGTTCCAGATACGCGACGGATTGCTCATCCGCAGAGGGGCCCTCTACGTACCGGGAGACGACCTCCGCGCGAAAGTACTGCAGCAGTTGCACGACGCACCCACCGCCGGGCACTTTGGCAAAGAGAAGACGGTAGAATTAGTAGCCAGAGATTTTTGGTGGCCCAAGATGCGGGGGGAAGTCGCGGATTACGTCTCGAGGTGCGACACCTGCCAAAGGGCCAAGTCAGTGCACAAACCGCCGGCGGGACTGCTCGAACCGCTGCAGACACCGCTCGAACCGTGGGAGAGGGTGGCCCTGGACTTTGTCACGGATCTACCCAGCTCGAGGGGCAAGACGGCAGTGCTAGTGGTGGTGGACATGTTCACCAAAATGGCCCACTTCATTCCGTGCGCGAAGGTGGCCACGGCGGAACAGACCGCCAAACTGTTCATAGACCACGTGTTCAGGGTTCACGGTCTGCCACGGTCTATCCTGTCCGACCGGGGGCGACAGTTCATCTCGAACTTCTGGCAGAAGCTGATGGGTTTCCTGAACGTCAAGATCAACCTAGCGTCGGCGAGACACCCGCAGACGAACGGACAAGCGGAGCGAGTCAACGCCATCATGCAGCAGTACCTGCGATGCTACGCAAATCAGCAGCCGGCAACATGGGTGGACTACCTGCCGCTCGCTGAGTTCGCCTACAACAACACGAAGCACGTGTCCACGGGGGTGACACCGTTCTTCGCCAACAACGGGAGGCATCCCAGAACCTTCCCGGGATTAGCGAGAGCGGGGGAGGGGGAGCCACAGGCAGTGGAAGCCTTAGCATCAGAGTTGCAGGAGGTTCACGAACAGCTTCGGAGGCAGTTAGAACTAGCAAAGCACGCATACAAACTGCAGGCTGACAAGCACAGAAGGGTTGGGGAAGACATACAGGTGGGAGACTGGGTTTGGTTAGCAGCCCAGGCAGTGCCGGCCAGATCGTTAGCGAAGAAGAAGCTAGGGCATAAGCAGCTAGGACCTTACCAAGTCGAGGCACAGGTCAATCCAGTGGCCTTCCGGTTGACACTGCCGGAGGGATCCAGAATGCACCCAGTTTTCCATAGATCAGTGCTCACGCCCTACAAAGCACTTCATAGATTTCAGGAGCCGGGCACGGCACCAGACCCGTTCAGGGAGACGCCCACAAGGGGGGGGGTCGCCAAGGCGGGAACCCGTCAACGAGGTCACAGAGATTTTAGACTCGAGATGGGGGGAAGAGGGAGTAGAATATCTTCTCGCCAGAGAAGGTACCCCGGCCAGCGCCAACAGTTGGGTGCCAGACTATGTCTTGGACGAACCTCTTCTCAAGGACGAGTTTCATGCCCTTTTCCCACACAGGCCCATGCCAGCCGAGTATTTTGACGACTGGCTTTTCACACCCACATTTTCAGCCAGCACATTCCAGGGGTTCACCTCGGACGAGGAACCGGCACTAGAAACACGTTCCCCGGAGGGATCACCCTCGGGGTCTGCCTCAGACCGTTCCTATTGGTGGGACGATCGACCAGAGGAGCAGTGGCGCAGGAAGTGGCTGGGGGGTCCTTGGCAGGCAACGTCCCCGGAGGAGACCGGGGGAGAGACGGACATGGACGTGTTGGGGGAGGACCTTGGGTTCGAGCACGGCGGCAAAGAGATGGAAGCAGAGGAAATTGAGGTCGGCGAGAGCACGGAGGACGAGCCGGACTTATCCAGCTGGATGCACGCCGCGGGGAACGAACTGTATCCGGCACTCACCCCCACAACGACGGAGCACCCAGTACCCACACCTGAAGGAGGGGAGGGGGGAAGGGGGGGCTTCGAGGGGGGGATGGATGTCAGGGGTTCAGGAGCAGAGGCACAGGAAAGGGAGGAAATAGAGAGCGAGGGGGAGGAGTCCGAAGGAAATGTTAGTGATGACAGCGGTCCGAGGTCTCTGAGTCTTTCCAGCGAATCGGAAGATTCACAGAAAGGGGCTCCCATGGTCAGAGCAAGGGGGGTGCCGAGGGGGACACCCCAGGAAGAAGGGGCCAGAGGGGACTCAGAGAGCAGCAGTTGGAAATCAGGACCAGCGTCCACACCAGAGTGCAGTAGGGGGGAGGAGTCCCAGTCATCGGGATCAGGCGGCGCACTGCCAGTGGGAGGACATGAGTCAGGATTGGCCACGCCTCCATCGGGGAGCGAGGAAACGGTCGAGAGGAAGGTTGAAGGCTGGGCGCGCGCGCCAAGTTCAAATGTACAGGAGGGCGGCGCAGTTGGCAGCCCGGATAGGGAGCCAGGTCCCAAAGCCCGCCGAAAAGAGGGGGAGGAGTCAGGGGGGTCAACGTCAGCGTCAGAAGAATCCAGGAAGGAAGGGACCCCGGGGGGTAGCAGGACCCAGAGGAGAAAGGAGAGACGGAAGAGGTGGAGTAAGGCTAGAATCTTAAACTGGTGTACAGGGGGCGGAGACTCAGATGGAGCTTCGGCGATCTAATCCCTAGACGTAGAGCTGGGGCGCTGCGGCTTGAAAATGGAAACTGTACTTCAATAAAGACTTTTGTACATTACTGCCGGCTAGCGTTGGTCCTCTGTGAGCTGGGACCTGGAGCCAGCTCTGACAGCTGCCTTTGGGTGGGTTGTGTATTTCTTGTAGGAAGGTGATGTGTGGTTTCATTGTGTTTATGTATGAGGTGATGCGTTTTCTTTTGATGGGGTTTCCCAGCCCCCTCACGTTTAATGTAATTGCTTTTAGGTTAGCCATCTTGCTTATCTATTATGTGGGGCGATTCCCTGCTGTCAGAGCTGGCTCCAGGTCCCAGCTCACAGAGGACGCACCCCAATTTGCAGCGCCCGCCGGACAACCTCCTGAGTGCTCTTTGGTCTCTCCCCCCTTGCAATCTCATCTTTCACATTTGCATTCAAGCCTTCCCAAAAAAGGTCTCTGGCTGGGGCAGAATCCTTCTCCCATCCCAGCGCATGGACTAACGCAAAAAAGCGGGAATGGTACTGCCTTACACTGGCTCTGCCTTGTTTTAGCCCATGTATGTCTTTTCTGGCGATATCAATGTCTATATTTGATAAAAAACACGAATCCATCTGTCAGAGTTGCTTCCAGATCCTAGCTCACAGAGGATCACGCTAGCCAGCGATCATTAAATAAAAGTCTTTATTGAGTTACAGTTTCCATTCTCAAGCTGCTGCGTGCAACCCTACGTCTAATGGTTAGATCGGCGAAGCTCCATCTGAGTCTCCGCCCCTTGTACACCAACTTAATATCCTAGCCTTGCTCCACCTTTTCCGCCTGACTGTTCTTCTCTGGGTCCCTCTGCCCCCCGGGGTCTCTTCCTTCCGGGATTCCTCTGACGCTGACGCTGACCCCCCTGACTCTTCTCCCTCCTTTCGGCGGGCTTTAGGACCTGGCTCCCTTTCCGGGCTGCCTACTGCGCCACCTTCCTGTGCATTTGAACTTGGCACGCGCGCCCAACCTTCCACCTTCCGTCTGACCGTTTCTTCGCTCCCCGATGGAGGTGTGGCCACTCCTGACTCGTGCCCTCCCCCCTGTTGTGAGCTGCCAGCGCTTGATCCCTGGCGCCCTTCCTCTTCCCTGCTCTCTGGCGGTGACGCTGGTCCTGATTTCCAACTGCTCCCCTCTGAGTCCCCTCTGGCTCTATCTTCCTGGGGTGTCCCCCTAGGCTCCCCCCTTGCCCTGGCCACTGGTGCTCCTTTCTGTGAATCTTCTGATTCACTGGAAAGACTCGGAGATCTCGGGTCGTCGTCATCACTCATCTTTTCTTCTGCCTCCTCCCCCTCGCTCTCTGTTTCCTCCCTTGCCCTTGCCTCTGCTCCTGAACCCCTGACATCCATCCCCCCCTCGAAGCCCCCTCTTCCCCCCTCCCCTCCTTCCGGTGCGGGATCTGGGTGCTGCTGTGTCAGGGGGACGAATGTCGGATACAGTTCGCTTCCCGTGGCGGGCCGCCATCCGAAGTCTTCCGGTTCTTCCTCCCTGCTCTCGTTGACGACGGTCACCTCCGCTTCCATCTCTGTGCCGCCGTGCTCGAAACCCGGGTCGTCCCCGAAAACGTCCATGTCCATCTCTCCCTCGTTGCCTTCTGGAGACGTTGCTCGTCCTGGACCCTCCAGCCACCTTCTGCGGAACTGCTCCTCTGGTCGATCATCCCACCAATACGAGGGTTCTGAAGCAGATCCCGAGGGTGACCCCTCCGGGGAACGGGCGTCTCGTGTCGGTTCCTCGTCCGAGTCGAACCCCCGGAACGTGCTGGCTGAAAGCGTGGGCGTGAAAAGCCAGTCGTCGAAAAAGTCTGCTGGCATTGGCCTGTGTGGGAAGAGGGCATGAAACTCTTCTTTGAGCAGAGGTTCGTCTAAAGCGTAGCCCGGCACCCAGCTGTTGGCACTGGCCGGGGTGCCCTCCTTGGCGAGAAGGTATTCTACCCCCTCTTCCCCCCATCTGGAGTCCAAAATCTCCGTGACTTCGTTGATGCGCTCCTCCTGTGCCACTCCCCCTTGCCCGGTTCTCTCTCGGAGCGGACCCGGTGCCGTTCCTGGTTCCTGAAACCTGTGAGGTGCCTTGTAGGGAGTGAGCACCGATCTGTGGAACACCGGATGCATTCTGGAACCCTCCGGAAGAGCCAGCCTGAAAGCCACCGGGTTGACCTGTTCTTCGACTTGGTAGGGCCCCAGTTGTTTATGCCCTAGTTTCTTCTTCGCCAACGACCTGGCCGGCACTGCGTGGGCTGCTAACCAGACCCAGTCTCCCACATGGATCTCTTCGCCAACCCTTCTGTGTTTGTCCGCTTGTACCTTGTATGCGTGTTTAGCCAGCTCCAGGTGCCGCCGCAGCTGATCGTGGACCTCCTGCAACTCCGACGCGAACGCATCTGCTGTCTGCGGCTCCCCCTCCCCCATTCTTTCCAGTCCCGGGAAGGTTCTGGGGTGCCTCCCGTTGTTGGCGAAGAACGGCGTGACCCCCGTGGACACGTGCTTCGTGTTGTTGTAGGCGAACTCGGCGAGAGGCAGGTAATCCACCCACGTCGCAGGCTGTTGATTCGCATAACATCTCAGGTACTGCTGCATGATGGCATTGACCCGCTCCGCTTGCCCGTTGGTCTGCGGGTGTCTAGCCGACGCCAGGTTGATCTTGACGTTCAGGAAGCCCATCAGCCTCTGCCAGAAGTTCGAGATGAACTGTCGCCCTCGGTCGGACAGAATAGACCGCGGCAGACCGTGAACCTTGAACACGTGGTCTATGAACAGTTTGGCGGTTTGTTCCGCCGTGGCCACCTTCGCACACGGAATGAAATGTGCCATCTTGGAGAACAAGTCCACCACCACCAGCACAGCCGTCTTGCCCCTCGAGCTGGGCAGATCCGTGACAAAGTCCAGGGCCACTCTCTCCCATGGTTCGAACGGAGTTTGCAGCGGTTCCAGCAGTCCGGCCGGCGGTCTGTGCACTGGTTTGGCCCTCTGGCAGGTGTCACACCTCGCCACGTAGTCCGCGACTTCCCCTCTCATTCCGGGCCACCAGAAGTCTCTGGCGACTAATTCCACCGTCTTCTCCTTGCCAAAGTGCCCGGCAGTGGGCGCGTCATGCAGCTGCTGCAGTACCTTGGCGCGAAGTTCGTCTCCCGGCACGTAGATGGCCCCTTTACGGATGAGCAAACCATCTCGCAGCTGGAACTCGTCGGTCGCTGCCGTGCCCCTGTGCACCTCTGCCATCTTTGCTTGCGCGAAGGAGTCATCCTGCAACGCTCGTCGCACCGCATCCAGGTCAACTGTTGCCGCCGCGCACGCCCACACTGTCGGTGCGAAGATGTGCATGGCGGCCGCTGGCGTTGCCTCCTCCAGATACTGTGGCTTACGGGAGAGAGCATCCGCCATGATGTTGGTGTCCCCCGGGACATATTCTATTCGGAAGTCGAAATTCGCAAAGAACTCAGCCCAACGTATCTGCCTCTGGTTCAGGAACTGTGCCGTGCGCCAGTGCTCTAGATTCTTGTGGTCCGTGCAGACCTGCACCGTGTGCTTGGCGCCGATCAGGAAGTGCCTCCACGCTTTGAACGCTGCATGAATGGCCAGCAACTCCCTGTCCCAGATGGTGTAGTTCTGTTCGGACTTGCTGAGCTTCCTTGAGTAAAACGCTCCCGGCCTCCAAACCCCCTGCGGGTCTTTCTGCAGCAGGACTGCTCCCACGGCTCTGTCTGAAGCGTCTGTCTCCACCCTCATCGGCCTGCTGGGGTTGACATGAAGCAGCTGCTCTTCCGACGCGAAGAGACGCTTGAGTGCCTGAAAGGACTGCTCCGCCTGCTCTGTCCAGATGAACTTCTTTTTCTTGGAGCTGAGCGTGTCCGTGATGGCCGCTGTCTGCATCGCAAAGCCTTTGATAAACTTGCGATAGAAGTTCGCGAAGCCGACAAACCGTTGGACCTCCTTCCGGTTGCGTGGGCTTTTCCAATCCAACACTGCTCGGACCTTGGCGCTGTCCATGGCGAGCCCTTTATCAGACAACTTGTAGCCCAGGAAATCCACCTCCGTCACGTCGAATTGGCACTTCTCCAGCTTGGCGTAAAGCCTATGTTGCTGTAGCCTGCTCAGCACTTCCTTGACGTGTCTGTCATGCTCCTGCTGCGATTCCGAAAAGATCAGGATGTCATCCAAGAAACAGACGCACGTCTTGTAGAGGAGCCCCGCCAACACGTGATGCATGAAAGCTTGAAAAACGTGGGAGCCATTTTGCAATCCAAAAGGCATAACTCTATATTCGTAGGTGCCCAGGGGCGTGAACATGGCTGTCTTCCACTCATCTCCTTCCCGCATGCGAATGAGGTTGTATGCCCCTCGCAGGTCCAACTTGGTGAACACTCTGCCCTTCCGTACCTTTGCGAGGAGGTCGTCGATTCGGGGCATGGGGAAGTCCGATGGCTTGGTCACACTGTTCAAGATGCGAAAGTCCACTACAAGTCTTTTTTGGGGCGTGTCCCTCTTCTTAACAAAGAATACCGGACTGCCCCCCGCTGCCTTGGACTCTCGGATGAAACCGCGCTCCAAATTATGATCTATGAACTCTTTGAGTTCCTGCAGTTCGTCCTCAGACATGGAATACAGCTTCCCTTTGGGCAGCGCCGCCCCCGGCAGCAGGTCAATTTTGCAGTCATATGGTCTGTGGGGGGGTAGCCTGTCTGCCTCCTTCTCGCAGAAAACCTCCAAAAATTCTGCGTACTTGTGGGGAACCGCTTGCAGCGTGCCTAGCTGCAGCTGTGACTCCTCTTCCTCTCCTTCCTGCCTGGGCACGATGCAGTGTTCAGCGCAAAAGGAAGAGCCGAAGGTCAGCTGCCTCTGGTACCAAGCCAGCGTCGGGCTGTGCTTGTCCAGCCAACTCATGCCCAATACAATGGGCGTGTCCGATAGTTGAGTGACATTGAAGCTGATGATTTCCCTGTGATTCCCAAGTCGCATCACCATTGGTGGCGTCTGCTTCACCACTTGCCCCCCTAGCAGCTCCCTGCCATCCACCGTGACAACCTGCAGGGGCAGCGTGGCAGGCAGCAACTGTATAGCGTGCCGGTCGACAAAGTCCTGCCCTATAAAGTCCGCATTGCTTCCGGAGTCAATGGTGATTGGCACGTCCATGGTGATTCCATTGGGCAGCTGGAGCGACGCGGTGAGCCTCACTACCGGTTTGGGCGGGAGGGGGTCCATGGGCTGTAAAATCTCTGGGGACTGCTTCACTGACACGTCTGGCTGGGCCCCAGTGCCTCTTCCAACCAGACTCCGTCGTTTCCCTGCTGTGGTTGTCCTTGCTGCGTTGCTGCAGTTACCATTGCTGAGGCTGCAGTGTGCTTGTGGAGCCTCTGGGGACACTCTTTCGCCATATGCTGTGGATCATCGCAGATGTAACACTTCCTGTTCCCTCTAGGAGGCTTCGCTTTCACTGCTGCCGGTGCTAGGGCTCTGGCTGCTGACTGAGCCCTTGCACCTCCAACCTCCATAGGTTCCGCTCCTCCTCCTGGCGGAGGCGTGGATTGCGCACGCGCTGCTTCTCTGGGAAGGAAGGAGGAGCCCCTGGCTGGTTCGCGCCCTCCACGCCCTTCGCCACTGCTCCACGGACGTCCTTCCAGCCGCACCCCCACCGCCAGCGCCCTCTGAACGATCTCCTGCGTGGTCCGGGGTCTCTCCCCCCTCGCAATTTCATCTTTAACCGAGCCGTGCAATCCCTCCCAAAACAGGTCTCTTACAGGAGCCGAATCTCTGTCCCATTCCAGAGCACTGACCAAAGCGAAAAAGCGGGCATGGTACTGCCTTACGCTGGCCCTCCCTTGCTTCAGTCCATGTATCTGCTGCCGAGCAAGATCCACGTCAATGCTTGACAAAAAGCACCCATCCATCGCTTTAATAAAGGCATCCGCGTTTTGGAGCGCCGGATCCTTATCTCTCCACAAATTGCGCAGCCATGCTTTAGCATCTCCATGCAAATGGGACATGATGAATCCCACCTTCTCTTGCTCATCTCTAAAGTCTTTGTTCAGCAGTTGCAGTGCACACATTACATCTGCTCTAAAGTTGGGGTACTGTTGCAAATTCCCATCGAAGTGAGAGACCAAACCGCCTGTTCGTCTCCCCAACCCAATCCCCTCCGGTTTGGGTGTCAGTTGCCCTTGCTTCGTAAGCACTTCCAACCTGACCTGGAGATCCCTGTAGGCGGCAGCTGCGTCCTCCTCTCTCTTCCTGGATGCAAGAGCCTCGGCATTCAGGCGCGACACTGCTTCTCTGAGTTCCACTATCTGCTGTTCGGCCGTCATGTTGTCTGCCGTTCGTGAGCTCGCTAGTAGGCACCCGCTTTCTCTCCTCTCCGCGAGGCTGTAGATGCCCACAATTCATGAGATGGAGCTTACTGTCAGAGTTGCTTCCAGATCCTAGCTCACAGAGGATCACGCTAGCCAGCGATCATTAAATAAAAGTCTTTATTGAGTTACAGTTTCCATTCTCAAGCTGCTGCGTGCAACCCTACGTCTAATGGTTAGATCGGCGAAGCTCCATCTGAGTCTCCGCCCCTTGTACACCAACTTAATATCCTAGCCTTGCTCCACCTTTTCCGCCTGACTGTTCTTCTCTGGGTCCCTCTGCCCCCCGGGGTCTCTTCCTTCCGGGATTCCTCTGACGCTGACGCTGACCCCCCTGACTCTTCTCCCTCCTTTCGGCGGGCTTTAGGACCTGGCTCCCTTTCCGGGCTGCCTACTGCGCCACCTTCCTGTGCATTTGAACTTGGCACGCGCGCCCAACCTTCCACCTTCCGTCTGACCGTTTCTTCGCTCCCCGATGGAGGTGTGGCCACTCCTGACTCGTGCCCTCCCCCCTGTTGTGAGCTGCCAGCGCTTGATCCCTGGCGCCCTTCCTCTTCCCTGCTCTCTGGCGGTGACGCTGGTCCTGATTTCCAACTGCTCCCCTCTGAGTCCCCTCTGGCTCTATCTTCCTGGGGTGTCCCCCTAGGCTCCCCCCTTGCCCTGGCCACTGGTGCTCCTTTCTGTGAATCTTCTGATTCACTGGAAAGACTCGGAGATCTCGGGTCGTCGTCATCACTCATCTTTTCTTCTGCCTCCTCCCCCTCGCTCTCTGTTTCCTCCCTTGCCCTTGCCTCTGCTCCTGAACCCCTGACACCATCGCTTTAATGAATGCATCCGCATTTTGGAGCGCCGGATCCTTATCTCTCCACAGATTGCGCAGCCACGCTTTAGCTTCCCCATGCAAATGGGACAAGATAAACCCCACCTTCTCTTGCTCATCTCTAAAGTCTTTATCCAGCAGTTCCAGCGCAAACAGCACGTCTGCTCGGAAGTTAGGGTACTGCTGCAAATTCCCATCGAAATGAGATACCAGGCTGCCTCCTCTTTTCCCCAGCCCAATCCCCTCTGATTTGGGTCCCGGTTGCCCCTGCTTAGCAAGCACTTCCAACCTGGCTTGGAGATCCCTGCAGGCGGCAGCCGCTTCCTCTTCCCTTTTCCTGGATGCGAGTACCTCCGCGTTGAGTTGTGTCACTGCATCTTGCAGGGCTGCTAGTTGCTGTTCTGTAGTCATCTTGCCTGACTTTTCTGAGCTCGCGAAGCACCAATCTTCTTCCCTCGCTGCGTCCACTCACGTTACGAGGTTTTTGGTGCAAAACTTTTGGAGATGGAGCTTACTGTCAGAGCTGGCTCCAGGTCCCAGCTCACAGAGGACCAACGCTAGCCGGCAGTAATGTACAAAAGTCTTTATTGAAGTACAGTTTCCATTTTCAAGCCGCAGCGCCCCAGCTCTACGTCTAGGGGTTAGATCGGCGAAGCTCCATCTGAGTCTCCGCCCCCTGTACACCAGTTTAAGATTCTAGCCTTACTCCACCTCTTCCGTCTCTCCTTTCTCCTCTGGGTCCTGCTACCCCCCGGGGTCCCTTCCTTTCTGGATTCTTCTGACGCTGACGTTGAACCCCCTGACTCCTCCCCCTCTTTTCGGCGGGCTTTGGGACCTGGCTCCCTATCCGGGCTGCCAACTGCGCCGCCCTCCTGTACATTTGAACTTGGCGCGCGCGCCCAGCCTTCAACCTTCCTCTCGACCGTTTCCTCGCTCCCCGATGGAGGCGTGGCCAATCCTGACTCATGTCCTCCCACTGGCAGTGCGCCGCCTGATCCCGATGCCTGGGACTCCTCCCCCCTACTGCACTCTGGTGTGGACGCTGGTCCTGATTTCCAACTGCTGCTCTCTGAGTCCCCTCTGGCCCCTTCTTCCTGGGGTGTCCCCCTAGGCACCCCCCTTGCTCTGACCATGGGAGCCCCTTTCTGTGAATCTTCCGATTCGCTGGAAAGACTCAGAGACCTCGGACCGCTGTCATCGCTAACATTTCCTTCGGACTCCTCCCCCTCGCTCTCTATTTCCTCCCTTTCCTGTGCCTCTGCTCCTGAACCCCTGACACCTGCCAACCCATTTGGGTTGTCTTGTGTCTCTCTCTTCGTGTTGTTTAAAGAACCAGTGGGGTTGCGCTGACCTAGGGTGTGGTGGGGGGGGCTAATGGGATTAGAGTAAGATTTGGGTTAAAGAGTAGGGGGTAAGTTGTAGAGAGTTTCCTATATGTAGTCATATAGGTGTTTGTTTGGGGTATTTTAGGCCATCTGGCATTTAGCCAGTTGGTCCTAGGTCTCAGCTGGTGTGGAAGGCCGTGTTCAAGGACAGGCCATCCCCCCTGTTGTTTGCGATAGGGGGTGATCAGTGAGACAGTGTGAAGTGACTTTGTAACGTCGCTGTCAGGTATAAGGTTCATAAGCAATGTTGCCAATGTTATGAGCAACATTGTTGGTGTGTTGGGGTGGGGATGTGGGTGCTGGTACGCTCTGGTGCCACCATAGTGCTGGTTGGGTATCAGATTTTAGCCTGATTGTGGGTTGTGTTATTAAGGTTGGAGGAGTTGTTTTTCCCTAGTATGGAGTATGGGGGTGTTGAAGGTGTGGGTGATGGGGAATGTGGTTGAGGTCGTCTGGACTGGTGTTGGGGTGGGGATTCCTGTGGGGGTGCGGGGCTGGGGGGATGTTGATGGTGTTAACTAAATCTATGTTTTGGGGGGGAGAGAGGGGGAAAAGGGGGGGGAATCACCAGTCCTTCAGTTTGTGGTTTTTTCCTGGTTGCTTCATTCAGCTGGGGTTGTTGTTGTTGTAGGGTTGTCCATCTGCGATGAATTGGTTTGGTTAATCTTGGTCTGGTTTCTTGTGTCGTATGGCCGGCGGGACGGTTCTGAGCATGATGCTTGCCTGTATTGGTTTGCGTTGTTGTGCCGCTTCTGTTGTTTCTTTTTCTTCTGTACCGTTGTCCAGTTGTTTGCTGTTGTTTCCTCGTGGTTGGGGCTGTCACTTGGTGGGTTTGTCGGTTGCCATTCCGGTGGGAGGTTGAGTTCAAGGTTTTTTAGTAGTTGCAGGGCCTCAGGTATGTTGGTAGCCATGTGTTGTGTTGTATTGGTTGTTACAATGAGGCGGAAGGGGAAGCCCCATCAGTATTTGATCCCTGCTTGTTGGAGACGCTGGGTGCATGGGCGCAGGTTTTTCCTCCGGGTTAGGGTATCCTGAGATAGGTCCTGTAAGGCCAGAATGGGGGTTTCTCCATATCGAAGGTTGGTTGAGTTTTTGAGGTGGTTCCATACCTCTTCCTTCTTTTTGTAGCGTGTGAAGCATACAATGATGTCTCTTGGGGGGGCGCTGGGTTTTGGCATAGGTTTTAGGGCTCTGTGAGCCCTCTCCAAGTCATCTGCCTCAAGTTTCAGGCTTGGGATTGTGTTTTTCAGCCAGCGTATAATTAGGTCTGCTGGGCTTTTCTCCTCTGTTTTTTCAGGAAAGTTGCGGAAGCGGATATTACAACGTCTATTGCGGTCTTCAAGGTCGGCTTGCTTAATTTTCATCTCTCTGTGTTCTGCTTCCATTTGGTTTACCAGCTCATCCAGTTTCTTGTTCACACGTGCGTTCTCCTCCCGGTATTGCTCTATTATTCTTTCTTGCATTTGGTTCTTGTTCTCTAGAGCTTCCACTTTGGAGGTTAGATTGTTGATTAGTACCTGCATGGGAGCCATTGTGGCCTTCAGTGTTTCTTCTAATCGTGCTTCTAATCTTGCTTCCATTTCCCTCAGATCTCGTTTCGTTATTGGGTGGTCATCATCTTGGAGGAGAGTTACCATCTTAGCATTGTTTGCCATCTCCCTGGTTGGTGTCATCTCAGTCTCCCTGATGGTTTTGGTTTGAGGTTGGCTTGGCGTCCTCTTGGGGTAGGGCGTGTGGTGGTTAGGAGTTGTGGCAGTGGTGATTCCTGGGTATTGTTGGGTTGCTGAGCGGATCAGGCTTTGTTGGCTGGTGGCTTTTACAGAGCGTTTGGATTAGGTGGTCATTTGTGTCACTTCTAGCCTGTGTTTTAAGAACTTCTCTAGGGCTTCTGTAGATGCCTCAGCGGTGCCACCGAGGCAGGGGGGGGCAGGTAAGCAGAGATGGGTAGACTAATGGACAGACAGTTCATATAAAGGGAGGGGGGTTAGCAAGTAGAGATGCAAGAGATTAGAGGGGTGGGGCCAGGGGAAATATGTGTTTAGGAGGGGGTTGTATATGCCCAAAAGGGGTATTGGGGTCCAGTTAAGGTGGAAGTTGGGGTTGGGAGTGCGCTCAGAAGCAGAGACAGACAAATAGGCTATATGTAAAGGGTGGAGGGAGAAAAAAGGGAAGAAGAAGAAGAAAGAAAGAAGAAGGGGGGAGGCGGGGGGGAGAGGGGAGACTGGAGTAAAAGAGAAGAGAGAAAGAGAGACAAAAAGAGAGTTGAAAGAGAGAGGAGAGATAGTACAGTAATATCAGCGGTATTAGATTGCAGCAGTAGTTTTAGCTATAGTATGAGGGGGGCAAATTATGATAGGGTGATATGAATGTGTGTATGTGTTTCCTTTAGGGGAAGTGGGGGATGGAGAGAGGGAGGAGAGAGAGAAAAGGAGAGGAGGAGGGGGAAGGGTGGGAAAAGGAAGGAGAAGAAAAGAGAGGGGGAGAGGGGAGGGAGGGAGGGTGAGCTGCTGCAATGGTATGGGGGAAAGTCTTATTTTAAAAGAGGGGGTGGGGGGGAAAGGGCTCCCCTCTCAAAAACAAACTGATGAACAGGCTAAAAAGGGGGGGTTGATTTAAAAAAAATTAAAGGGATAGAGAACAAAATTGGGGATGGAAAATGAAAGGTGGGATAAAAGGAAAAAATGAGGAGGGGTGAAGAGAAAGAGGGGAGAGCAAAAAGGGAGAGAAAAATAAAAAAGGGGGGGAAGTTGTGGGGGAGAGTATCAATAGCAATAGCAGTGATATGGAGGAAATTTTTGTTTTAAAAGAGAGTGGTGGTCATAGCTGGGGGCGAAAGATTCCCCCCTCAAGAACAAGCCAACAAATAGAAAAGAAAGGGCTTTAAAAAGAGAAAGAGGGGGGGGGGAATTGTATGTTTTTAAAATAATAATAATAATAATAATAATAATAATAATAATAATGTTTTCCCCTAATTATTGTTATTATTTTTTGTTTGTAAAAAAGTAATTAAAAATGTACAGGTAAAAGATAAAAATGAGAATTAAAGGTAAAAAAAGGGGGGGGTTGTCTTTAGATAGATAGATAGATAGATAGAGCTTTTTATTTTATTTTATTTTTTTAAAAAATGAGTAAAGTATAGGTAAAAGAGGATAGGTAAAAGAGAGTGGAAAGTCTGGGGCGAAGTGGCAGTCCCAGGAAATGGCCTGTGATGGTTCAGGGCTGTTTTCTGGGTACTGCCATTTTAATTCTTAAGAGGGGAGTTTGAGGAGGAAATAATATGAGGCTTAAATTGAGGGTGTGTGTGTGGAAAAGTGTGTCTTTAAATAGTGTGTAGAAAAGATAGAAATAAAAATAAAGATTCAAATAAAGGGTGGCTGCAGCAGCAGTGGCCCCTCTTTTAAAGAGAAAAATGATAAAAGTAGGTATATGGGGGGGGATAAAAAAGAATTATTATTATTTTTTTTTTAAAGGGAGAGGGGGAGGAAGGGGTTAAAAAAGGATTTTTTTAAAAAAAAAAGGAAGAAAGAAGGGGGTAGTTTCTTCCTTTCTGCAGTAGATCTCCTTTGTCATCGCTCCCCGATGGAGGTGTGGCCACTCCTGACTCGTGCCCTCCCCCCTGTTGTGAGCTGCCAGCGCTTGATCCCTGGCGCCCTTCCTCTTCCCTGCTCTCTGGCGGTGACGCTGGTCCTGATTTCCAACTGCTCCCCGATGGAGGCGTGGCCAATCCTGACTCATGTTGTCAGGAGTTCAGGAGCAGAGGCAAGGGCAAGGGAGGAAACAGAGAGCGAGGGGGAGGAGGCAGAAGAAAAGATGAGTGATGACGACGACCCGAGATCTTCGAGTCTTTCCAGTGAATCAGAAGATTCACAGAAAGGAGCACCAGTGGCCAGGGCAAGGGGGGAGCCTAGGGGGACACCCCAGGAAGATAGAGCCAGAGGGGACTCAGAGGGGAGCAGTTGGAAATCGGGACCAGCGTCACCGCCAGAGAGCAGGGAAGAGGAAGGGCGCCAGGGATCAAGCGCTGGCAGCTCACAACAGGGGGGAGGGCACGAGTCAGGAGTGGCCACACCTCCATCGGGGAGCGAAGAAACGGTCAGACGGAAGGTGGAAGGTTGGGCGCGCGTGCCAAGTTCAAATGCACAGGAAGGTGGCGCAGTAGGCAGCCCGGAAAGGGAGCCAGGTCCTAAAGCCCGCCGAAAGGAGGGAGAAGAGTCAGGGGGGTCAGCGTCAGCGTCAGAGGAATCCCGGAAGGAAGAGACCCCGGGGGGCAGAGGGACCAAGAGAAGAACAGTCAGGCGGAAAAGGTGGAGCAGGGCTAGGATATTAAGTTGGTGTACAAGGGGCGGAGACTCAGACGGAGCTTCGCCGATCTAACCATGAGACGTAGAGTTGCACGCAGCAGCTTGAG
Organism: Podarcis pityusensis; assembly: GCF_964106645.2. Classification (NCBI taxonomy): domain Eukaryota; kingdom Metazoa; phylum Chordata; class Lepidosauria; order Squamata; family Lacertidae; genus Podarcis; species Podarcis pityusensis. The sequence continues at coordinate 147,505 of NW_028293325.1, forward strand.
AATGGAAACTGTAACTCAATAAAGACTTTTATTTAATGATCGCTGGCTAGCGTGATCCTCTGTGAGCTAGGATCTGGAAGCAGCTCTGACAGTAAGCTCCGTCTCCGAATTGTGGGCATCTACAGCCTCGCGGAGAGGAGAGAAAGCGGGTGCCTACTAGCAAGCTCACGAACGGCAGACAACATGACGGCCGAACAGCAGATAGCGGAACTCAGAGAAGCAGTGACACGACTGAATGCCGAGGCTCTTGCATCCAGGAAGAGAGAGGAGGACGCAGCTGCCGCCTACAGGGATCTCCAGGTCAGGTTGGAAGTGCTTACGAAGCAAGGGCAACTGACACCCAAACCGGAGGGGATTGGGTTGGGGAGACGAACAGGCGGTCTGGTCTCTCACTTCGATGGGAATTTGCAACAGTACCCCAACTTTAGAGCAGATGTAATGTGTGCACTGCAACTGCTGAACAAAGACTTTAGAGATGAGCAAGAGAAAGTGGGATTCATCATGTCCCATTTGCATGGAGATGCTAAAGCATGGCTGCGCAATTTGTGGAGAGATAAGGATCCGGCGCTCCAAAATGCGGATGCCTTTATTAAAGCGATGGATGGGTGCTTTTTATCAAGCATTGACGTGGATCTTGCTCGGCAGCAGATACATGGACTGAAGCAAGGGAGGGCCAGCGTAAGGCAGTACCATGCCCGCTTTTTCGCTTTGGTCAGTGCCCTGGAATGGGACAGAGATTCGGCTACTGTAAGAGACCTGTTTTGGGAGGGATTGCACGGCTCGGTTAAAGATGAAATTGCGAGGGGGGAGAGACCCCGGACCACGCAGGAGATCGTTCAGAGGGCGCTGGCGGTGGGGGTGCGGCTGGAAGAACGTCCGTGGAGCAGGGACGAAGGGCGTGGAGGGCGCGAACCAGCCAGGGGCTCCTCCTTCCTTCCCAGAGAAGCAGCGCGTGCGCAATCCACGCCTCCGCCAGGAGGAGGAGCGGAACCTATGGAGGTTGGAGGTGCAAGGGCTCAGTCAGCAGCCAGAGCCCTAGCACCGGCAGCAGTGAAAGCGAAGCCTCCTAGAGGGAACAGGAAGTGTTACATCTGCGATGATCCACAGCATATGGCGAAAGAGTGTCCCCAGAGGCTCCACAAGCACACTGCAGCCTCAGCAATGGTAACTGCAGCAACGCAGCAAGGAGAACCACAGCAGGGAAACGACGGAGTCTGGCTGGAGAAAGAGGCACTGGGGCCCAGCCAGACGTGTCAGTGAAGCAGTCCCCAGAGATTTTACAGCCCATGGACCCCCTCCCGCCCAAACCAGTAGTGAGGCTCACCGCATCGCTCCAGCTGCCCAATGGAATCACCATGGACGTGCCAATCACCATTGACTCCGGAAGCAATGCGGACTTTATAGGGCAGGACTTTGTCGACCGGCACGCTATACAGTTGCTGCCTGCCACGCTGCCCCTGCAGGTTGTCACGGTGGATGGCAGGGAGCTGCTAGGGGGGCAAGTGGTGAAGCAGACGCCACCAATGGTGATGCGACTTGGGAATCACAGGGAAATCATCAGCTTCAATGTCACTCAACTATCGGACACGCCCATTGTATTGGGCATGAGTTGGCTGGACAAGCACAGCCCGACGCTGGCTTGGTACCAGAGGCAGCTGACCTTCGGCTCTTCCTTTTGCGCTGAACACTGCATCGTGCCCCAGCAGGAAGGAGAGGAAGAGGAGTCACAGCTGCAGCTAGGCACGCTGCAAGCGGTTCCCCACAAGTACGCAGAATTTTTGGAGGTTTTCTGCGAGAAGGAGGCAGACAGGCTACCCCCTCCACAGACCATATGACTGCAAAATTGACCTGCTGCCGGGGGCGGCGCTGCCCAAAGGGAAGCTGTATTCCATGTCTGAGGACGAACTGCAGGAACTCAAAGAGTTCATAGATCATAATTTGGAGCGCGGTTTCATCCGAGAGTCCAAGGCAGCGGGGGGCAGTCCGGCATTCTTTGTTAAGAAGCGGGACACGCCCCAAAAAAGACTTGTAGTGGACTATCGCATCTTGAACAGTGTAACCAAGCCATCGGACTTCCCCATGCCCCGAATCGACGACCTCCTCGCAAAGGTACGGAAGGGCAGAGTGTTCACCAAGTTGGACCTGCGAGGGGCATACAACCTCATTCGCATGCGGGAAGGAGATGAGTGGAAGACAGCCATGTTCACGCACCTGGGCACCTACGAATATAGAGTTATGCCTTTTGGATTGCAAAATGGCTCCCACGTTTTTCAAGCTTTCATGCATCACGTGTTGGCGGGGCTCCTCTACAAGACGTGCGTCTGTTTCTTGGATGACATCCTGATCTTTTCGGAATCGCAGCAGGAGCATGACAGACACGTCAAGGAAGTGCTGAGCAGGCTACAGCAACATAGGCTTTACGCCAAGCTGGAGAAGTGCCAATTCGACGTGACGGAGGTGGATTTCCTGGGCTACAAGTTGTCTGATAAAGGGCTCGCCATGGACAGCGCCAAGGTCCGAGCAGTGTTGGATTGGAAAAGCCCACGCAACCGGAAGGAGGTCCAACGGTTTGTCGGCTTCGCGAACTTCTATCGCAAGTTTATCAAAGGCTTTGCGATGCAGACAGCGGCCAGCACGGACACGCTCAGCTCCAAGAAAAAGAAGTTCATCTGGACAGAGCAGGCGGAGCAGTCCTTTCAGGCACTCAAGCGTCTCTTCGCGTCGGAAGAGCAGCTGCTTCATGTCAACCCCAGCAGGCCGATGAGGGTGGAGACAGACGCTTCGGACAGAGCCGTGGGAGCAGTCCTGCTGCAGAAAGACCCGCAGGGGGTTTGGAGGCCGGGAGCGTTTTACTCAAGGAAGCTCAGCAAGTCCGAACAGAACTACACCATCTGGGACAGGGAGTTGCTGGCCATTCATGCAGCGTTCAAAGCGTGGAGGCACTTCCTGATCGGCGCCAAGCACACGGTGCAGGTCTGCACGGACCACAAGAATCTAGAGCACTGGCGCACGGCACAGTTCCTGAACCAGAGGCAGATACGTTGGGCTGAGTTCTTTGCGAATTTCGACTTCCGAATAGAGTATGTCCCGGGGGACACCAACATCATGGCGGATGCTCTCTCCCGTAAGCCACAGTATCTGGAGGAGGCAACGCCAGCGGCCGCCATGCACATCTTCGCACCGACAGTGTGGGCGTGCGCGGCGGCAACAGTTGACCTGGATGCGGTGCGACGAGCGTTGCAGGATGACTCCTTCGCGCAAGCAAAGATGGCAGAGGTGCACAGGGGCACGGCAGCGACCGACGAGTTCCAGCTGCGAGATGGTTTGCTCATCCGTAAAGGGGCCATCTACGTGCCGGGAGACGAACTTCGCGCCAAGGTACTGCAGCAGCTGCACGACGCGCCCACTGCCGGGCACTTTGGCAAGGAGAAGACGGTGGAATTAGTAGCCAGAGACTTCTGGTGGCCCGGAATGAGAGGGGAAGTCGCGGACTACGTGGCGAGGTGTGACACCTGCCAGAGGGCCAAACCAGTGCACAGACCGCCGGCCGGACTGCTGGAACCGCTGCAAACTCCGTTCGAACCATGGGAGAGAGTGGCCCTGGACTTTGTCACGGATCTGCCCAGCTCGAGGGGCAAGACGGCTGTGCTGGTGGTGGTGGACTTGTTCTCCAAGATGGCACATTTCATCCCGTGTGCGAAGGTGGCCACGGCGGAACAAACCGCCAAACTGTTCATAGACCACGTGTTCAAGGTTCACGGTCTGCCGCGGTCTATTCTTTCCGACCGAGGGCGACAGTTCATCTCGAACTTCTGGCAGAGGCTGATGGGCTTCCTGAACGTCAAGATCAACCTGGCGTCGGCTAGACACCCGCAGACCAACGGGCAAGCGGAGCGGGTCAATGCCATCATGCAGCAGTACCTGAGATGTTATGCGAATCAACAGCCTGCGACGTGGGTGGACTACCTGCCTCTCGCCGAGTTCGCCTACAACAACACGAAGCACGTGTCCACGGGGGTCACGCCGTTCTTCGCCAACAACGGGAGGCACCCCAGAACCTTCCCGGGACTGGAAAGAATGGGGGAGGGGGAGCCGCAGACAGCAGATGCATTCGCGTCGGAGTTGCAGGAGGTCCACGATCAGCTGCGGCGGCACCTGGAGCTGGCTAAACACGCATACAAGGTACAAGCGGACAAACACAGAAGGGTTGGCGAAGAGATCCATGTGGGAGACTGGGTTTGGTTAGCAGCCCACGCAGTGCCGGCCAGGTCGTTGGCGAAGAAGAAACTAGGGCATAAACAACTGGGGCCCTACCAAGTCGAAGAACAGGTCAACCCGGTGGCTTTCAGGCTGGCTCTTCCGGAGGGTTCCAGAATGCATCCGGTGTTCCACAGATCGGTGCTCACTCCCTACAAGGCACCTCACAGGTTTCAGGAACCAGGAACGGCACCGGGTCCGCTCCGAGAGAGAACCGGGCAGGGGGGAGTGGCACGGGAGGAGCGCATCAACGAAGTCACGGAGATTTTGGACTCCAGATGGGGGAAGAGGGGGTAGAATACCTTCTCGCCAAGGAGGGCACCCCGGCCAGTGCCAACAGCTGGGTGCCGGGCTACGCTTTAGACGAACCTCTGCTCAAAGAAGAGTTTCATGCCCTCTTCCCACATAGGCCAATGCCAGCAGACTTTTTCGACGACTGGCTTTTCACGCCCACGCTTTCAGCCAGCACGTTCCGGGGGTTCGACTCGGACGAGGAACCGACACGAGACGCCCGTTCCCCGGAGGGGTCACCCTCGGGATCTGCTTCAGAACCCTCGTATTGGTGGGATGATCGACCAGAGGAGCAGTTCCGCAGAAGGTGGCTGGAGGGTCCAGGACGAGCAACGTCTCCAGAAGGCAACGAGGGAGAGACGGACATGGACGTTTTCGGGGACGACCCGGGTTTCGAGCACGGCGGCACAGAGATGGAAGCGGAGGTGACCGTCGTCAACGAGAGCAGTGAGGAAGAACCGGAAGACTTCAGATGGCGGCCCGCCACGGGAAGCGAACTGTATCCGACATTCGTCCCCCTGACACGGCAGCACCCAGATCCCGCACCGGAAGGAGGGGAGGGGGGAAGAGGGGGCTTCGAGGGGGGGATGGATGTCAGGGGTTCAGGAGCAGAGGCAAGGGCAAGGGAGGAAACAGAGAGCGAGGGGGAGGAGGCAGAAGAAAAGATGAGTGATGACGACGACCCGAGAAGATTCACAGAAAGGAGCACCAGTGGCCAGGGCAAGGGGGGAGCCTAGGGGGACACCCCAGGAAGATAGAGCCAGAGGGGACTCAGAGGGGAGCAGTTGGAAATCGGGACCAGCGTCACCGCCAGAGAGCAGGGAAGAGGAAGGGCTCCAGGGATCAAGCGCTGGCAGCTCACAACAGGGGGGAGGGCACGAGTCAGGAGTGGCCACACCTCCATCGGGGAGCGAAGAAACGGTCAGACGGAAGGTGGAAGGTTGGGCGCGCGCGCCAAGTTCAAATGCACAGGAAGGTGGCGCAGTAGGCAGCCCGGAAAGGGAGCCAGGTCCTAAAGCCCGCCGAAAGGAGGGAGAAGAGTCAGGGGGGTCAGCGTCAGCGTCAGAGGAATCCCGGAAGAAAGAGACCCCGGGGGGCAGAGGGACCCAGAGAAGAACAGTCAGGCGGAAAAGGTGGAGCAGGGCTAGGATATTAAGTTGGTGTACAAGGGGCGGAGACTCAGACGGAGCTTCGCCGATCTAACCATGAGACGTAGAGTTGCACGCAGCAGGTTGAGAATGGAAAGTGTAACTCAATAAAGACTTTTATTTAATGATCGCTGGCTAGCGTGATCCTCTGTGAACTAGGATCTGGAAGCAGCTCTGACACATGTTGTCAGGGGTTCAGGAGCAGAGGCACAGGAAAGGGAGGAAATAGAGAGCGAGGGGGAGGAGTCCGAAGGAAATGTTAGCGATGACAGCGGTCCGAGGTCTCTGAGTCTTTCCAGCGAATCGGAAGATTCACAGAAAGGGGCTCCCATGGTCAGAGCAAGGGGGGTGCCGAGGGGGACACCCCAGGAAGAAGGGGCCAGAGGGGACTCAGAGAGCAGCAGTTGGAAATCAGGACCAGCGTCCACACCAGAGTGCAGTAGGGGGGAGGAGTCCCAGGCATCGGGATCAGGCGGCGCACTGCCAGTGGGAGGACATGAGTCAGGATTGGCCACGCCTCCATCGGGGAGCGAGGAAACGGTCGAGAGGAAGGTTGAAGGCTGGGCGCGCGCGCCAAGTTCAAATGTACAGGAGGGCGGCGCAGTTGGCAGCCCGGATAGGGAGCCAGGTCCCAAAGCCCGCCGAAAAGAGGGGGAGGAGTCAGGGGGGTCAACGTCAGCGTCAGAAGAATCCAGGAAGGAAGGGACCCCGGGGGGTAGCAGGACCCAGAGGAGAAAGGAGAGACGTAAGAGGTGGAGTAAGGCTAGAATCTTAAACTGGTGTACAGGGGGCGGAGACTCAGATGGAGCTTCGCCGATCTAACCCCTAGACGTAGAGCTGGGGCGCTGCGGCTTGAAAATGGAAACTGTACTTCAATAAAGACTTTTGTACATTACTGCCGGCTAGCGTTGGTCCTCTGTGAGCTGGGACCTGGAGCCAGCTCTGACACATGTCCTCCCACTGGCAGTGCGCCGCCTGATCCCGATGCCTGGGACTCCTCCCCCCTACTGCACTCTGGTGTGGACGCTGGTCCTGATTTCCAACTGCTGCTCTCTGAGTCCCCTCTGGCCCCTTCTTCCTGGGGTGTCCCCCTAGGCACCCCCCTTGCTCTGACCATGGGAGCCCCTTTCTGTGAATCTTCCGATTCGCTGGAAAGACTCAGAGACCTCGGACCGCTGTCATCGCTAACATTTCCTTCGGACTCCTCCCCCTCGCTCTCTATTTCCTCCCTTTCCTGTGCCTCTGCTCCTGAACCCCTGACATTGTCTTTTCGGTTCCATATGCGTAGAAAGAAGACGACTAAGCTTTGATTGTGCTTATTTCAATTCGCATGGGGTTTTATGGGTGTGCACCAGAATCACCCCCAACCAAAGCAAAAAGGTGTTTTGGCTTCCAACTACATAAAAAGAAGATGATAAAGCCCTGATTGGGCTTATTTCAAATTGGTGTTTTGGGGGTTAGAATGCACATTCACCCAAAAATCGCAGAGTGACATGTTTATTATCAGCGCAAACCAAGCATAGGTGTTTTGGTTCCTTCTCAATAGAAAGAGGACGAATAAGCTTGCATTGTTCTTTCGGTGTTCAGTCCCCCGCAAATAGCAAAGCAAAGTGTAATAAGCCTAAACAAAGCCAAACAGGTTGTTTTGGGTTGCAGCAACATAGAAAGAAGAATCTTGGATTTTGCTATTTCGTGTTCTTTGGTGTTAATGCACATTGACCCAGAAATCGCAAAGTGTGTGTAATGAGACGAAAATAACACCACATTGTCTTTTCGCTTCCATATGAGTAGAAAGAAGACAAATAAGCTTTGATTGTGCTTATTTCAATTCGCATGGGGTTTTATGGGTGTGCACCAGAATCACCCCAAACCAAAGCAAAAAGGTGTTTTGGCTTCCAACTCCATAAAAAGAAGATGATAAAGCTCTGATTGGGCTTATTTCAAATTGGTGTTTTGGGGGTTAGAATGCACATTCACCCAAAAATCGCAGTGACATGTTTGTTATCAGCCCAAACCAAGCATAGGTGTTTTGGTTCCATCTCAATAGAAAGAGGACGAATAAGCTTGGATTCTTCTTTCGGTGTTCATTCACGCACAATTAGCAAAGCGAATTGTAATAAGCCTAAACAAAGCTAAATAGGTTCTTTTGGGTTCCAGCTACATAGAACGAAAAATCTTTGATTTCGCGTATTCCAAGTCGTGTTCTTTGGTGTTAATGCACATTGACGCAAAAATCTCAAAGTGTGTGTAATGAGACCAAAATAACACCATGTCAGAGCTGCTTCCAGATCCTAGCTCACAGAGGATCACGCTAGCCAGCGATCATTAAATAAAAGTCTTTATTGAGTTACAGTTTCCATTCTCAAGCTGCTGCGTGCAACTCTACGTCTTATGGTTAGATCGGCGAAGCTCCGTCTGAGTCTCCGCCCCTTGTACACCAACTTAATATCCTAGCCCTGCTCCACCTTTTCCGCCTGACTGTTCTTCTCTGGGTCCCTCTGCCCCCCGGGGTCTCTTCCTTCCGGGATTCCTCTGACGCTGACGCTGACCCCCCTGACTCTTCTCCCTCCTTTCGGCGGGCTTTAGGACCTGGCTCCCTTTCCGGGCTGCCTACTGCGCCACCTTCCTGTGCATTTGAACTTGGTGCGCGCGCCCAACCTTCCACCTTCCGTCTGACCGTTTCTTCGCTCCCCGATGGAGGTGTGGCCACTCCTGACTCGTGCCCTCCCCCCTGTTGTGAGCTGCCAGCGCTTGATCCCTGGCGCCCTTCCTCTTCCCTGCTCTCTGGTGGTGACGCTGGTCCCGATTTCCAACTGCTCCCCTCTGAGTCCCCTCTGGCTCTATCTTCCTGGGGTGTCCCCCTAGGCTCCCCCCTTGCCCTGGCCACTGGTGATCCTTTCTGTGAATCTCCTTGTCAGGGGTTCAGGAGCAGAGGCACAGGAAAGGGAGGAAATAGAGAGCGAGGGGGAGGAGTCCGAAGGAAATGTTAGCGATGACAGCGGTCCGAGGTCTCTGAGTCTTTCCAGCGAATCGGAAGATTCACAGAAAGGGGCTCCCATGGTCAGAGCAAGGGGGGTGCCTAGGGGGACACCCCAGGAAGAAGGGGCCAGAGGGGACTCAGAGAGCAGCAGTTGGAAATCAGGACCAGCGTCCACACCAGAGTGCAGTAGGGGGGAGGAGTCCCAGGCATCGGGATCAGGCGGCGCACTGCCAGTGGGAGGACATGAGTCAGGATTGGCCACGCCTCCATCGGGGAGCGAGGAAACGGTCGAGAGGAAGGTTGAAGGCTGGGCGCGCGCGCCAAGTTCAAATGTACAGGAGGGCGGCGCAGTTGGCAGCCCGGATAGGGAGCCAGGTCCCAAAGCCCGCCGAAAAGAGGGGGAGGAGTCAGGGGGTTCAACGTCAGCGTCAGAAGAATCCAGAAAGGAAGGGACCCCGGGGGGTAGCAGGACCCAGAGGAGAAAGGAGAGACGGAAGAGGTGGAGTAAGGCTAGAATCTTAAACTGGTGTACAGGGGGCGGAGACTCAGATGGAGCTTCGCCGATCTAACCCCTAGACGTAGAGCTGGGGCGCTGCGGCTTGAAAATGGAAACTGTACTTCAATAAAGACTTTTGTACATTACTGCCGGCTAGCGTTGGTCCTCTGTGAGCTGGGACCTGGAGCCAGCTCTGACAGTAAGCTCCATCTCCAAAAGTTTTGCACCAAAAACCTCGTAACGTGAGTGGACGCAGCGAGGGAAGAAGATTGGTGCTTCGCGAGCTCACAAAAGTCAGGCAAGATGACTACAGAACAGCAACTAGCAGCCCTGCAAGATGCAGTGACACAACTCAACGCGGAGGTACTCGCATCCAGGAAAAGGGAAGAGGAAGCGGCTGCCGCCTGCAGGGATCTCCAAGCCAGGTTGGAAGTGCTTGCTAAGCAGGGGCAACCGGGACCCAAATCAGAGGGGATTGGGCTGGGGAAAAGAGGAGGCAGCCTGGTATCTCATTTCGATGGGAATTTGCAGCAGTACCCTAACTTCCGAGCAGACGTGCTGTTTGCGCTGGAACTGCTGGATAAAGACTTTAGAGATGAGCAAGAGAAGGTGGGGTTTATCTTGTCCCATTTGCATGGGGAAGCTAAAGCGTGGCTGCGCAATCTGTGGAGAGATAAGGATCCGGCGCTCCAAAATGCGGATGCATTCATTAAAGCGATGGATTCGTGTTTTTTATCAAATATA
>NW_028293324.1:0-53643 GCF_964106645.2 Podarcis pityusensis
GATGTCGCCCATTGTTGGCGAAGAACGGTGTCACCCCCGTTGACGCGTGCTTCGTGTTGTTGTAGGCAAACTCGGCCATCGGTAAGTAGTCCACCCAAGTTGCAGGCTTTTGATTGGCGTAACATCGCAGGTACTGCTGCATGATGGCGTTGACCCTCTCCGCTTGGCCGTTGGTTTGCGGGTGTCTCGCCGACGCTAAGTTGATCTTGACATTCAGGATACCCAGGAGCTTCTGCCAGAAACTGGAAATGAATTGGCGACCCCGGTCGGACAGGATGGACCGCGGTAAGCCGTGCACCCGGAACACGTGGTCTATGAACAGCTTGGCGGTCTGTTCCGCTGTTGCCACCTTCGCGCAAGGAATGAAGTGCGCCATCTTGGTGAACAGGTCTACAACCACAAGCACCGCCGTCTTGCCCCGCGAACTGGGCAGATCAGTAACAAAGTCCAGCGCCACCCATTCCCACGGCTGTAGTGGCGTCTCCAGCGGTTCCAGCAATCCCGCTGGCTTCTTGTGCACTGGCTTGGACCTCTGACAAATGTCACACCTGGCGACGTAATCTGCGACCTCTCCCCGCATCTGGGGCCACCAAAAGTCTCTGGCTACTAAGTCCGCCGTCTTTTCTTTGCCGAAGTGACCCGCGCTGGGTGCGTCGTGTAACTGCTGTAAAACCTTCGCGCGGAGATCGTCTCCGGGCACGTAGAGAGCACCTTTGCGGGTCAGCAGACCGTCGCGTATCTGGAATTCGCCGTCCTTTGCTGTCCCTCTTCGCACCTCCTCCATCTTGGATTGTGCGAACGGATCCGTCTGCAGCGCGCGTCGTACCGCGTCCAGGTCCACGGCGGCGGAAGCGCACGCCCACGCTTGCGGTGCGAAAATGTGCCTGGCTGCCACTGGTGCCGCTTCCTCGAGATACTGCGGTTTCCTGGAGAGCGCATCCGCTATGACGTTGTTGTCTCCCGGGATATACTCTATCCGGAAATCGAAATCCGCAAAGAACTCCGCCCATCTCATGTGCCTCTGGCTCTGGAGCTTCGCCGTGCGCCAATACTCTAGGTTCTTGTGGTCCGTGCGGACCTGCACGGTGTGCTTGGCTCCGATAAGGAAGTGCCGCCACGCCTTGAAAGCCGCGTGGATGGCCAACAACTCCCTGTCCCAGATGGTGTAGTTCTGTTCCGACTTGCTGAGCTTCCGGGAATAGAAAGCGCAGGGCCTCCAGTTCCCTTGCGGATCTTCCTGCAAGAGGACGGCCCCCACTGCTCTGTCAGATGCGTCAGTCTCAACCCGCATGGGCCTGCCGGGATTCACGTGTAGCAGCTGGTCTTCGGACGCGAAGAGACTCTTAAGTTTCCTGAAGGACTGCTCCGCCTGGTCCGTCCAGGTGAACTTTTTCTTCTTGGAACTGAGGGTGTCCGTGATAGCTGCCGTCTCTTTCGCGAAACCCCTGATGAACTTGCGGTAAAAGTTGGCGAAACCGACGAACCTCTGGACCTCCTTCCGATTGCGCGGACTATTCCAGTCCAACACCGCGCGGACTTTGGCGCTGTCCATGGCTAGTCCCTTGTCTGACAGCCGGTAGCCCAGGAAATCCACCTCCGTCACGTCAAACTGGCACTTCTCCAGTTTGGCGTACAGCCTGTGCTCCCGTAGCCTCTGCAGGACCTCCTTTACGTCTCTCTCGTGAGTCTCCTGCGATTCTGAGAAGATCAGAATGTCGTCGAGGAAGCATACGCACTTCTTGTAGAGGAGTCCTGCTAGCACGTGGTGCATGAATGCTTGGAAACAGTGGGAGCCATTTTGGAGACCAAACGGCATAACTCTGTATTCATAGGTGCCCAGCGGCGTGAACATGGCCGTCTTCCACTCGTCACCTTCCCTCATGCGTATTAGATTGTATGCTCCGCTGTCAGGGGTTCAGGAGCAGAGGCAAGGGCAAGGGAGGAAACAGAGAGCGAGGGGGAGGAGGCAGAAGAAAAGATGAGTGATGACGACGACCCGAGATCTCCGAGTCTTTCCAGTGAATCAGAAGATTCACAGAAAGGAGCACCAGTGGCCAGGGCAAGGGGGGAGCCTAGGGGGACACCCCAGGAAGATAGAGCCAGAGGGGACTCAGAGGGGAGCAGTTGGAAATCGGGACCAGCGTCACCGCCAGAGAGCAGGGAAGAGGAAGGGCGCCAGGGATCAAGCGCTGGCAGCTCACAACAGGGGGGAGGGCACGAGTCAGGAGTGGCCACACCTCCATCGGGGAGCGAAGAAACGGTCAGACGGAAGGTGGAAGGTTGGGCGCGCGCGCCAAGTTCAAATGCACAGGAAGGTGGCGCAGTAGGCAGCCCGGAAAGGGAGCCAGGTCCTAAAGCCCGCCGAAAGGAGGGAGAAGAGTCAGGGGGGTCAGCGTCAGCGTCAGAGGAATCCCGGAAGGAAGAGACCCCGGGGGGCAGAGGGACCCAGAGAAGAACAGTCAGGCGGAAAAGGTGGAGCAAGGTTAGGATATTAAGTTGGTGTACAAGGGGCGGAGACTCAGATGGAGCTTCGGCGATCTAACCATTAGACGTAGGGTTGCACGCAGCAGCTTGAGAATGGAAACTGTAACTCAATAAAGACTTTTATTTAATGATCGCTGGCTAGCGTGATCCTCTGTGAGCTCGGATCTGGAAGCAACTCTGACATCCGCGTAGATCCAACTTGGTGAAGATCCTCCCCTTCCTCACCGTCGCGAGCAGGTCGTCAATCTTGGGCATGGGGAAGGCCTTGGGCTTTGTCATCGAGTTGATGGCCCTATAGTCCACAATGAGCCTTTTTTGGGGCGTGTCCTTCTTCTTCACGAAAAACACAGGACTGCCCCCCACGGCCTTGGATTCTCGGATGAATCCCCGCTTCAAATTGTGATCTATGAACTCCCGGAGTTCCTGCATTTCATCTTCAGACATGGAATACTGCTTCGCAGTCGGCAGCGTCGCCCCTGGTAAGAGGTCAATTGCACAGTCGTAGGGCCGGTGGGGTGGTAATTGGTCAGCTTCCTTTTCACAGAAGACCTCCAAAAACCCCTTGTACTTGTGGGGCACTGCCTGCACCATGCCTAGATGCAACTGCTGCCCTTCCTCCTGGCCCTCCTCCTCCTGGCCTGTCTGGATGCAATGTTGTGCGCAGTAGGACGAGCCAAAGGTGAGCTGCCGCTGGTACCACGCTAATGATGGGCTGTGTCTATCCAGCCAACTCATGCCTAACACTATAGGCGTGTCTGACAGTTGAGTGACATTGAAACTGATGACCTCGCGATGATTCCCAATTTTCAGCAGCATGGGTGGCGTCTGTTGTACCACTTGCCCACCCAGCAACTTTCTGCCATCTACCGTGACGACGTTCAGAGGCAGCGTGGCTGGTAGTAGCGCTATGCGATGCTGCTTGATGAACTGCATCCCCACGAAGTCTGCGTTGCTCCCTGAGTCAATCGTAATGGGGACTTCCAGGGTGAGTCCATTAGGTAGCTGGAGAGTAGCAGTGAGCTGCACCACTGGCTTGGGTGGTAAGGGGTCTGTAGGCTGCAAAAGCGCTGGGGACTGCTTCACTGACTTGCCTGGTGGAGCCCCAGCATCTCTGCTTCCATCCAGGCATTCTCGTTTCCCTGAAACTGTTCTCCTTGGAACTCTTCCCCTGTTACTGTTGCTAAGGCTGCAGTGTGCTTCTGGAGCCTCTGGGGACACTCTTTAGCCATGTGCTGTGGGCTGTCACAGATGTAACACTTCCTGGTCCCTCTAGGAGGCTTCGCCTTGACTGCTCCGGACGCTGAGGCTCCGGCAGCTGACTGAGCCTTTGCACGACCCAGCTCCATTGGCTCCTCCCCTCCCTTCAGCAAAGGCGAGGGATTTGTACGTCCCAGGTCCCTGGGAAGAAGAAAAGGAGGCGCTCTAGCTGGTGGGCGGACGTGACGCCCCTCCTCACTGTGCCAAGGGCGTTCTTCGTGGCGCACCCCTATCGTGAGTGCCCTCTGGACGACGTCTGATAGGGTTTGAGGTCTGTCTCCCCTAGCCAGCTCATCTTTTACTGAGCCATGAAGCCCCTCCCAAAACAAGTCTCTCACTGCCAGGGAGTCTTTTTCCCAGCCCAGCACATTCAGCAATGCAAAAAAGCGAGAATGCTACTGACGCACTGTAGCCTTGCCCTGCCGCAATCCATGCATCTCCTGGCGCGCCACATCAACGTCAACGGTAGATTGGAAGCAAGCGTCCATGGCTTTGATAAATTTGTCAGAGTCCCTGCGGGCAAGACCATCTTCGCGCCACAAATTGCGTAACCAGGTTCTAGCTTCCCCATGCAAATGCGACACAATAAAGCCTACTTTCTCCTCCTCATCTTTGAAGTCTTTTCGAAGCAAATGCAGCGCGTATAGGACGTCTGCTCTGAAATTGGGATAATGCTTCAGGTTCCCATCGAAGTGGGCTACTAAATTGCCTCCCCTTCGTCCGAGAGCGATTCCCTCTGATCTGGACCCCGGGAACCCCTGTGTGCACGCCTGATCCCACCTGGCTTGCAGATCCTGGCATCGCGCTTCTGCTTCGGCAACTGTCTTCTGAGAGACCCGTACTGCAACGGAGAGTTCAGCGACTGCGTTTTGCAGGGTCGTTATCTGCTCCTCAGTAGTCATGTCTGCCAAACTTCGTGAGCTTTGCAAAAAAAATTTTTTGCAGTTTTTTTTGAGAAGGGACTTACTGTCAGGGCTGCCTCAAGTCTCAGCTCACAAAAGACCAACGCCTTTCTTTTCTTATATACAAAAGTGTTTATTGCAGTTCATTGTTTGCTTCAGATCCGAGGCGCGCAGCCCTACGTCTGCTAGGCTTAGACCGCTGAAGTCCCTTCTGAATCTGTCCCCGCCCTGCACCAGTTTAAGAGGCTTGCGCTGCTCCACCTCTTTCTCTCTTTCCTTTTCCGCAGGGTCTTCCTGCCCCCTGGGGTTTCGCCCCTCCTGGATTCCTCCGACGCGGAATCAGACTGCTCTTGCCCCCTCCTGCGGGCTTTGGGACCTGGCCCCTCCTCCGGGCTCCCTGTACTTCCGCGCGCCTCTACATTTGAACTTGGCGCGCGCCCCCAACCTCTAACTTTCCTTTTGACAGCTACGCTACTCCCTTCACTACTCCCCTCCCCTTCCGGGAGGGTGGCTTGCTCCGACCTCCCTCCTTTCTCTACTGCCGGAGCCGCCTCCCCTGATACACTGGAACCTCCACCCCCTTCGCTGCACTCTGGCGGGGAGGCTGGTCCTGACGCCCAGCTGCCACTTTGGGATCCCCCGCTGGCCCCCTGCTCCTGACAAGTCCCCCCTGGGGCTCCCCTGGCCTTGACCACCGGCGCCCCCTTCTGGGAATCCTCTGATTCGCTGGAAAGACTCATGGAATCTCTAGAGTCATTGTCATCCTCTTCCTCGCTGTCCTGGGATTCATCCCCATCGCTCTCCATCTCCTGCCTACCCTGTGCCTCTGTCCCTGAACCCCTGACACTAACCCTAACCCTAACCCTAACCCTAACCCTAACCCTAACCCTAACCCTAACCCTAACCCAACCCTAACCCTAACCCTAACCCTAACCCTAACCCTTTTCGCTTTCATATGTGTAGAAAGAAGACGAATAAGCTTTGATTGGGCTTATTTCAATTTGCATGGTGCTTTTTGGGTGTGCATCAAAATCACTCCTAACAGAAGCAAAACGATGTTTTGGGTTCTATCTGCATAAAAAGAAGATCATAACGCTCTGATTGGGCTTTTTTAAAATTGGTATTTTGGGGGTTGGAAGGCACATTCAACCAAAAATAGCAGAGTGAAATGTTTGTTTTCAGCCCAAATCAAGCAGAGGTGCTTTGGTTCCATGAATAGAAAGAGGACATATAAGCTTGGATTGTTCTTTCGGTGTTCATTCACCCACAAATAGCAAAGCGAACCGTAATAAGCCTAAACAAAGCAAAACAGGTTGTTTTTGATTCCATCTTCATAGAAAGAAGAATCTTGGATTTCGCTTATTTCAAGTCGTGTTGTCAGAGCTGCTTCCAGATCCTAGCTCACAGAGGATCACGCTTGTCAGAGCTGGCTCCAGGTCCCAGCTCACAGAGGACCAACGCTAGCCGGCAGTAATGTACAAAAGTCTTTATTGAAGTACAGTTTCCATTTTCAAGCCGCAGCGCCCCAGTTCTACGTCTAGGGGTTAGATCGGCGAAGCTCCATCTGAGTCTCCGCCCCCTGTACACCAGTTTAAGATTCTAGCCTTACTCCACCTCTTCCGTCTCTCCTTTCTCCTCTGGGTCCTGCTACCCCCCGGGGTCCCTTCCTTCCTGGATTCTTCTGACGCTGACGTTGACCCCCCTGACTCCTCCCCCTCTTTTCGGCGGGCTTTGGGACCTGGCTCCCTATCCGGGCTGCCAACTGCGCCGCCCTCCTGTACATTTGAACTTGGCGCGCGCGCCCAGCCCTCAACCTTCCTCTCGACCGTTTCCTCGCTCCCCGATGGAGGCGTGGCCAATCCTGACTCATGTCCTCCCACTGGCAGTGCGCCGCCTGATCCCGATGCCTGGGACTCCTCCCCCCTACTGCACTCTGGTGTGGACGCTGGTCCTGATTTCCAACTGCTGCTCTCTGAGTCCCCTCTGGCCCCTTCTTCCTGGGGTGTCCCCCTCGGCACCCCCCTTGCTCTGACCATGGGAGCCCCTTTCTGTGAATCTTCCGATTCGCTGGAAAGACTCAGAGACCTCGGACCGCTGTCATCGCTAACATTTCCTTCGGACTCCTCCCCCTCGTTCTCTATTTCCTCCCTTTCCTGCGCCTCTGCTCCTGAACCCCTGACACGTGTTAATGCACATTGACCCAAAAATCGCAAAGCGTATGTAAAGAGAGCAAAATACCAAAACACCGTCTTTTCGCTTCCATATGCATAGAAAGAAGACGAATAAGCTTTGATTGGGCTTATTTCAATTCGCATGGTGTTTTTTGAGTGTGCACCAGAATCATCCCCAAACAAAGCAAAAAGGTCTTTTCGGTTCCAAACTAAAAAAAAAGATGATCGAGCTCTGATTGGGCTTATTTCAAACTCGTGTTTTTGGGGTTAGAATGCACATTCACCCAAAAATCGCAGTGAAATGTTTGTTAGCCCAAATCAAGCATAGGGGTTTTGGTTCCATCTCAATAGAAAGAGGACGAATAAGCTTTGATTGTTCTTTCGGTGTTCATTCACCGACAAATAGCAAAGCAAAGTGTAATAAGGCAAAACAAAGCAAAACAGGTTGTCTTGGGTTGCTGCATATACAGCAGAATCTTGGACTTCGCTTATTTCGTCATGTTCTATGGACCCCATAAATTGCAAACTTTATGTAATGAGACCAAACTAAGAAAACAACATCTTTTCGCTTCCATATGCGTAGAAAGAAGAAAAATAAGCTTTGATTGGGCTTATTTCAATTTGCATGGTGTTTTTTGGGTGTACATCAGAATCACTCCTAACAGAAGCAAAACGGTGTTTTTGGTTCCATCTACATAAAAAGAAGATATTAACGCTCTGATTGGGATTATTTAAAATTGGTGTTTTTGTAGTTGGAATGCACATTCAACCAAAAATAGCAGAGTGAAATGTTTGTTTTCAGCCCAAATCAAGCAGAGGTGCTTTGGTTCCATGAATAGAAAGAGAGCATATAAGCTTGGATTGTTCTTTCGGTGTTCATTCACCCACAAATAGCAAAGCGAACTGTAATAAGCCTAAACAAAGCAAAACAGGTTGTTTTGGATTCCATCTACATAGAAAGAAGAATCTTGGATTTCGCTTATTTCAAGTCGTGTTGTCAGAGCTGCTTCCAGATCCTAGCTCACAGAGGATCACGCTTGTCAGAGCTGGCTCCAGGTCCCAGCTCACAGAGGACCAACGCTAGCCGGCAGTAATGTACAAAAGTCTTTATTGAAGTACAGTTTCCATTTTCAAGCCGCAGCGCCCCAGTTCTACGTCTAGGGGTTAGATCGGCGAAGCTCCATCTGAGTCTCCGCCCCCTGTACACCAGTTTAAGATTCTAGCCTTACTCCACCTCTTCCGTCTCTCCTTTCTCCTCTGGGTCCTGCTACCCCCCGGGGTCCCTTCCTTCCTGGATTCTTCTGACGCTGACGTTGACCCCCCTGACTCCTCCCCCTCTTTTCGGCGGGCTTTGGGACCTGGCTCCCTATCCGGGCTGCCAACTGCGCCGCCCTCCTGTACATTTGAACTTGGCGCGCGCGCCCAGCCTTCAACCTTCCTCTCGACCGTTTCCTCGCTCCCCGATGGAGGCGTGGCCAATCCTGACTCATGTCCTCCCACTGGCAGTGCGCCGCCTGATCCCGATGCCTGGGACTCCTCCCCCCTACTGCACTCTGGTGTGGACGCTGGTCCTGATTTCCAACTGCTGCTCTCTGAGTCCCCTCTGGCCCCTTCTTCCTGGGGTGTCCCCCTAGGCACCCCCCTTGCTCTGACCATGGGAGCCCCTTTCTGTGAATCTTCCGATTCGCTGGAAAGACTCAGAGACCTCGGACCGCTGTCATCGCTAACATTTCCTTCGGACTCCTCCCCCTCGCTCTCTATTTCCTCCCTTTCCTGTGCCTCTGCTCCTGAACCCCTGACAACGCTAGCCAGCGATCATTAAACAAAAGTCTTTATTGAGTTACAGTTTCCATTCTCAAGCTGCTGCGTGCAACTCTACGTCTCATGGTTAGATCGGCGAAGCTCCATCTGAGTCTCCGCCCCCTGTACACCAGTTTAAGATTCTAGCCTTACTCCACCTCTTCCGTCTCTCCTTTCTCCTCTGGGTCCTGCTACCCCCCGGGGTCCCTTCCTTCCTGGATTCTTCTGACGCTGACGTTGACCCCCCTGACTCCTCCCCGTCTTTTCGGCGGGCTTTGGGACCTGGCTCCCTATCCGGGCTGCCAACTGCACCGCCCTCCTGTACATTTGAACTTGGCGCGCGCGCCCAGCCCTCAACCTTCCTCTCGACCGTTTCCTCGCTCCCCGATGGAGGCGTGGCCAATCCTGACTCATGTCCTCCCACTGGCAGTGCGCCGCCTGATCCCGATGCCTGGGACTCCTCCCCCCTACTGCACTCTGGTGTGGACGCTGGTCCTGATTTCCAACTGCTGCTCTCTGAGTCCCCTCTGGCCCCTTCTTCCTGGGGTGTCCCCCTCGGCACCCCCCTTGCTCTGACCATGGGAGCCCCTTTCTGTGAATCTTCCGATTCGCTGGAAAGACTCAGAGACCTCGGACCGCTGTCATCGCTAACATTTCCTTCGGACTCCTCCCCCTCATTCTCTATTTCCTCCCTTTCCTGTGCCTCTGCTCCTGAACCCCTGACACGTGTTAATGCACATTGACCCAAAAATCGCAAAGCGTATGTAAAGAGAGCAAAATACCAAAACACCGTCTTTTCGCTTCCATATGCATAGAAAGAAGACGAATAAGCTTTGATTGGGCTTATTTCAATTCGCATGGTGTCAGGGGTTCAGGGACAGAGGCACAGGGTAGGCAGGAGATGGAGAGCGATGGGGATGAATCCCAGGACAGCGAGGAAGAGGATGACAATGACTCTAGAGATTCCATGAGTCTTTCCAGCGAATCAGAGGATTCCCAGAAGGGGGCGCCGGTGGTCAAGGCCAGGGGAGCCCCAGGGGGGACTTGTCAGGAGCAGGGGGCCAGCGGGGGATCCCAAAGTGGCAGCTGGGCGTCAGGACCAGCCTCCCCGCCAGAGTGCAGCGAAGGGGGTGGAGGTTCCAGTGTATCAGGGGAGGCGGCTCCGGCAGTAGAGAAAGGAGGGAGGTCGGAGCAAGCCACCCTCCCGGAAGGGGAGGGGAGTAGTGAAGGGAGTAGCGTAGCTGTCAAAAGGAAAGTTAGAGGTTGGGGGCGCGCGCCAAGTTCAAATGTAGAGGCGCGCGGAAGTACAGGGAGCCCGGAGGAGGGGCCAGGTCCCAAAGCCCGCAGGAGGGGGCAAGAGCAGTCTGATTCCGCGTCGGAGGAATCCAGGAGGGGCGAAACCCCAGGGGGCAGGAAGACTCTGCGGAAAAGGAAAGAGAGAAAGAGGTGGAGCAGCGCAAGCCTCTTAAACTGGTGCAGGGCGGGGACAGATTCAGAAGGGACTTCAGCGGTCTAAGCCTAGCAGACGTAGGGCTGCGCGCCTCGGATCTGAAGCAAACAATGAACTGCAATAAACACTTTTGTATATAAGAAAAGAAAGGCGTTGGTCTTTTGTGAGCTGAGACTTGAGGCAGCCCTGACACATGGTGTTTTTTGAGTGTGCACCAGAATCATCCCCAAACAAAGCAAAAAGGTCTTTTCGGTTCCAAACTAAAAAAAAAGATGATCGAGCTCTGATTGGGCTTATTTCAAACTCGTGTTTTTGGGGTTAGAATGCACATTCACCCAAAAATCGCAGTGAAATGTTTGTTAGCCCAAATCAAGCATAGGGGTTTTGGTTCCATCTCAATAGAAAGAGGACGAATAAGCTTTGATTGTTCTTTCGGTGTTCATTCACCGACAAATAGCAAAGCAAAGTGTAATAAGGCAAAACAAAGCAAAACAGGTTGTCTTGGGTTGCTGCATATACAGCAGAATCTTGGACTTCGCTTATTTCGTCATGTTCTATGGACCCCATAAATTGCAAACTTTATGTAATGAGACCAAACTAAGAAAACAACATCTTTTCGCTTCCATATGCGTAGAAAGAAGAAAAATAAGCTTTGATTGGGCTTATTTCAATTTGCATGGTGTTTTTTGGGTGTACATCAGAATCACTCCTAACAGAAGCAAAACGGTGTTTTGGGTTCCATCTACATAAAAAGAAGATATTAACGCTCTGATTGGGATTATTTAAAATTGGTGTTTTTGTAGTTGGAATGCACATTCAACCAAAAATAGCAGAGTGAAATGTTTGTTTTCAGCCCAAATCAAGCAGAGGTGCTTTGGTTCCATGAATAGAAAGAGAGCATATAAGCTTGGATTGTTCTTTCGGTGTTCATTCACCCACAAATAGCAAAGCGAACTGTAATAAGCCTAAACAAAGCAAAACAGGTTGTTTTGGATTCCATCTACATAGAAAGAAGAATCTTGGATTTCGCTTATTTCGTCGTGTTCTATGGACCCCATAAATCGCAAAGTGTATGTAATGAGACCAAACTAACAAAACAACGTCTTTTCGCTTCCATATGCGTAGAAAGAAGACAAATAAGCTTTGATTGGGCTTATTTCAATTCACATGGTGTTTTTTGGGTGTGCATCAGAATCACTCCTAACAGAAGCAAAACGGTGTTTTGGTGTCCATCTACATAAAAAGAAGATCATAACGCTCTGATTGGGCTTATTTAAAATTGGTGTTTTGGGGGTTGGAATGCACATTCAACCAAAATTAGCAGTGTGAAATGTTTTACAGCCCAGATCAAGCATAGGTGCTTTGGTTCCATCTCAATAGAAAGAGGACATATATAACTTTGGAATCGTTCTTTGATTGTTCATTCACCCACAAATAGCAAAGCGATGTGTAATAAGCCTAAACGACGCAAAACAGGTTGTTTTGGGTTCCAACTACATAGAGGAAAATCTTGGATTTCGCTTATTTCGTGTTCTATGGTGTTAATGCACATAGACCCCAAAATCGCAAAGTTATATAATGAGACCAAAATAACAAAACACCTTGTTTTCGCTTCCATATGCGTAGAAAGAAGACAAATAAGCTTTGAATGGGCTTATTTCAATTAACAGGGGTTTTTTTTGGGTGTGCATCAGAATCACACCTAACAGAAGCAAAACGGTGTTTTGGGTTCCATCTACATAAAAAGAAGATCATAACTCTCTGATTGGGCTTATTTAAAATTGGTGTTTTTGTAGTTGGAATGTACATTCAACCAAAAATAGCAGAGTGAAATGTTTGTTTTCAGCCCAAATCAAGCAGAGGTGCTTTGGTTCCATGAATAGAAAGAGAGCATATAAGCTTGGATTGTTCTTTCGGTGTTCATTCACCCACAAATAGCAAAGCGAACTGTAATAAGCCTAAACAAAGCAAAACAGGTTGTTTTGGATTCCATCTACATAGAAAGAAGAATCTTGGATTTCGCTTATTTCAAGTCGTGTTCTTTGGTGTTAATGCACATTGACGCAGAATCGCAAAGTGTATGTGTCAGGGGTTCAGGAGCAGAGGCAAGGGCAAGGGAGGAAACAGAGAGCGAGGGGGAGGAGGCAGAAGAAAAGATGAGTGATGACGACGACCCGAGATCTCCGAGTCTTTCCAGTGAATCAGAAGATTCACAGAAAGGAGCACCAGTGGCCAGGGCAAGGGGGGAGCCTAGGGGGACACCCCAGGAAGATAGAGCCAGAGGGGACTCAGAGGGGAGCAGTTGGAAATCGGGACCAGCGTCACCGCCAGAGAGCAGGGAAGAAGAAGGGCGCCAGGGATCAAGCGCTGGCAGCTCACAACAGGGGGGAGGGCACGAGTCAGGAGTGGCCACACCTCCATCGGGGAGCGAAGAAACGGTCAGACGGAAGGTGGAAGGTTTGGCGCGCGCGCCAAGTTCAAATGCACAGGAAGGTGGCGCAGTAGGCAGCCCGGAAAGGGAGCCAGGTCCTAAAGCCCGGCGCAAGGAGACAGGAGGGTCCGGGGGGTCGGCGTCAGAAGAATCCCGGAAGGAAGAGACCCCGGGGGGCAGAGGGACCCAGAGAAGAACAGTCAGGCGGAAAAGGTGGAGCAGGGCTAGGATATTAAGTTGGTGTACAACGGGCGGAGACTCAGACGGAGCTTCGCCGATCTAACCATGAGACGTAGAGTTGCACGCAGCAGATTGAGAATGGAAACTGTAACTCAATAAAGACTTTTATTTAATGATCGCTGGCTAGCGTGATCCTCTGTGAGCTAGGATCTGGAAGCAGCTCTGACAGTAAGCTCCGTCTCCAAATTGTGGGCATCTACAGCCTCGCGGAGAGGAGAGAAAGCGGGTGCCTACTAGCGAGCTCACGAACGGCAGACAACATGACGGCCGAACAGCAGATAGCGGAACTCAGAGAAGCAGTGACACGACTGAATGCCGAGGCTCTTGCATCCAGGAAGAGAGAGGAGGACGCAGCTGCCGCCTACAGGGATCTCCAGGTCAGGTTGGAAGTGCTTACGAAGCAAGGGCAACTGACACCCAAACCGGAGGGGATTGGGTTGGGGAGACGAACAGGCGGTCTGGTCTCTCACTTCGATGGGAATTTGCAACAGTACCCCAACTTTAGAGCAGATGTAATGTGTGCACTGCAACTGCTGAACAACGACTTTAGAGATGAGCAAGAGAAGGTGGGATTCATCATGTCCCATTTGCATGGAGATGCTAAAGCATGGCTGCGCAATTTGTGGAGAGATAAGGATCCGGCGCTCCAAAATGCGGATGCCTTTATTAAAGCGATGGATGGGTGCTTTTTATCAAGCATAGACGTGGATCTTGCTCGGAAGCAGATACATGGACTGAAGCAAGGGAGGGCCAGCGTAAGGCAGTACCATGCCCGCTTTTTCGCTTTGGTCAGTGCCCTGGAATGGGACAGAGATTCGGCTCCAGTAAGAGACCTGTTTTGGGAGGGATTGCACAGCTCGGTTAAAGATGAAATTGCGAGGGGGGAGAGACCCCGGACCACGCAGGAGATCGTTCAGAGGGCGCTGGCGGTGGGGGTGCGGCTGGAAGAACGTCCGTGGAGCAGGGACGAAGGGCGTGGGGGGCGCGAACCAGCCAGGGGCTCCTCCTTCCTTCCCAGAGAAGCAGCGCGTGCGCAATTCACGCCTCCGCCAGGAGGAGGAGCGGAACCTATGGAGGTTGGAGGTGCAAGGGCTCAGTCAGCAGCCAGAGCCCTAGCACCGGCACCAGTGAAAGCGAAGCCTCCTAGAGGGAACAGGAAGTGTTACATCTGCGATGATCCACAGCATATGGCGAAAGAGTGTCCCCAGAGGCTCCACAAGCACACTGCAGCCTCAGCAATGGTAACTGCAGCAACGCAGCAAGGACAACCACAGCAGGGAAACGACGGAGTCTGGCTGGAGGAAGAGGCACTGGGGCCCAGCCAGACGTGTCTGTGAAGCAGTCCCCAGAGATTTTACAACCCATGGACCCCCTCCCGCCCAAACCGGTAGTGAAGCTCACCGCATCTCTCCAGCTGCCCAATGGAATCACCATGGACGTGCCAATCACCATTGACTCAGGAAGCAATGCGGACTTTATAGGGCAGGACTTTGTCGACCGGCACGCCATACAGTTGCTG
Source organism: Podarcis pityusensis (assembly GCF_964106645.2). Taxonomy (NCBI): domain Eukaryota; kingdom Metazoa; phylum Chordata; class Lepidosauria; order Squamata; family Lacertidae; genus Podarcis; species Podarcis pityusensis. Next base: position 14,255 of record NW_028293324.1, read on the forward strand.
CCTGCCACGCTGCCCCTGCAGGTTGTCACGGTGGATGGCAGGGAGCTGCTAGGGGGGCAAGTGGTGAAGCAGACGCCACCAATGGTGATGCGACTTGGGAATCACAGGGAAATCATCAGCTTCAACGTCACTCAACTATCGGACACGCCCATTGTATTGGGCATGAGTTGGCTGGACAAGCACAGCCCGACGCTGGCTTGGTACCAGAGGCAGCTGACCTTCGGCTCTTCCTTTTGCGCTGAACACTGCATCGTGCCCCGGCAGGAAGGAGAGGAAGAGGAGTCACAGCTGCAGCTAGGCACGCTGCAAGCGGTCCCCCACAAGTACGCAGAATTTTTGGAGGTTTTCTGCGAGAAGGAGGCAGACAGGCTACCCCCCCACAGACCATATGACTGCAAAATTGACCTGCTGCCGGGGGCGGCGCTGCCCAAAGGGAAGCTGTATTCCATGTCTGAGGACGAACTGCAGGAACTCAAAGAGTTCATAGATGTCAGAGCTGGCTCCAGGTCGCAGCTCACAGAGGACCAACGCTAGCCGGCAGTAATGTACAAAAGTCTTTATTGAAGTACAGTTTCCATTTTCAAGCCGCAGCGCCCCAGCTCTACGTCTAGGGGTTAGATCGGCGAAGCTCCATCTGAGTCTCCGCCCCCTGTACACCAGTTTAAGATTCTAGCCTTACTCCACCTCTTCCGTCTCTCCTTTCTCCTCTGGGTCCTGCTACCCCCCGGGGTCCCTTCCTTCCTGGATTCTTCTGACGCTGACGTTGACCCCCCTGACTCCTCCCCCTCTTTTCGGCGGGCTTTGGGACCTGGCTCCCTATCCGGGCTGCCAACTGAGCCGCCCTCCTGTACATTTGAACTTGGCGCGCGCGCCCAGCCTTCAACCTTCCTCTCGACCGTTTCCTCGCTCCCCGATGGAGGCGTGGCCAATCCTGACTCATGTCCTCCCACTGGCAGTGCGCCGCCTGATCCCGATGCCTGGGACTCCTCCCCCCTACTGCACTCTGGTGTGGACGCTGGTCCTGATTTCCAACTGCTGCTCTCTGAGTCCCCTCTGGCCCCTTCTTCCTGGGGTGTCCCCCTCGGCACCCCCCTTGCTCTGACCATGGGAGCCCCTTTCTGTGAATCTTCCGATTCGCTGGAAAGACTCAGAGACCTCGGACCGCTGTCATCGCTAACATTTCCTTCGGACTCCTCCCCCTCGCTCTCTATTTCCTCCCTTTCCTGTGCCTCTGCTCCTGAACCCCTGACATCCATCCCCCCTCGAAGCCCCCCCTTCCCCCCTCCCCTCCTTCAGGTGTGGGTACTGGGTGCTCCGTCGTTGTGGGGGTGAGTGCCGGATACAGTTCGTCCCCCGTGGCGTGCATCCAGCCGGATAAGTCCGGCTCGTCCTCCGTGCTCTCGCCGACCTCAATTTCCTCTGCTTCCATCTCTTTGCCGCCGTGCTCGAACCCAAGGTCCTCCCCCAACACGTCCATGTCCGTCTCTCCCCCGGTCTCCTCCGGGGACGTTGCCTGCCAAGGACCCCCCAGCCACTTCCTGCGCCACTGCTCCTCTGGTCGATCGTCCCACCAATAGGAACGGTCTGAGGCAGACCCCGAGGGTGATCCCTCCGGGGAACGTGTTTCTAGTGCCGGTTCCTCGGCCGAGGTGAACCCCTGGAATGTGCTGGCTGAAAATGTGGGTGTGAAAAGCCAGTCGTCGAAATACTCGGCTGGCATGGGCCTGTGTGGGAAAAGGGCATGAAACTCGTCCTTGAGAAGAGGTTCGTCCAAGGCATAGTCTGGCACCCAACTGTTGGCGCTGGCCGGGGTACCTTCTCTGGCGAGAAGATATTCTACTCCCTCTTCCCCCCATCTCGAGTCTAAAATCTCTGTGACCTCGTTGACGGGTTCCCGCCTTGGCGACCCCCCCCTTGTGGGCGTCTCCCTGAACGGGTCTGGTGCCGTGCCTGGCTCCTGAAATCTATGAGGTGCTTTGTAGGGCGTGAGCACTGATCTATGGAAAACTGGGTGCATTCTGGATCCCTCCGGCAGTGTCAACCGGAAGGCCACTGGATTGACCTGTGCCTCGACTTGGTAAGGTCCTAGCTGCTTATGCCCTAGCTTCTTCTTCGCTAACGATCTGGCCGGCACTGCCTGGGCTGCTAACCAAACCCAGTCTCCCACCTGTATGTCTTCCCCAACCCTTCTGTGCTTGTCGGCCTGCAGTTTGTATGCGTGCTTTGCTAGTTCTAACTGCCTCCGAAGCTGTTCGTGAACCTCCTGCAACTCTGATGCTAAGGCTTCCGCTGCCTGTGGCTCCCGCTCTCGCTAATCCCGGGAAGGTTCTGGGATGCCTCCCGTTGTTGGCGAAGAACGGTGTCACCCCCGTGGACACGTGCTTCGTGTTGTTGTAGGCGAACTCAGCGAGCGGCAGGTAGTCCACCCATGTTGCCGGCTGCTGATTTGCGTAGCATCGCAGGTACTGCTGCATGATGGCGTTGACTCGCTCCGCTTGTCCGTTCGTCTGCGGGTGTCTCGCCGACGCTGGGTTGATCTTGACGTTCAGGAAACCCATCAGCTTCTGCCAGAAGTTCGAGATGAACTGTCGCCCCCGGTCGGACAGGATGGACCGTGGCAGACCGTGAACCCTGAACACGTGGTCTATGAACAGTTTGGCGGTCTGTTCCGCCGTGGCCACCTTCGCGCACGGAATGAAGTGGGCCATTTTGGTGAACATGTCCACCACCACTAGCACTGCCGTCTTGCCCCTCGAGCTGGGTAGATCCGTGACAAAGTCCAGGGCCACCCTCTCCCACGGTTCGAGCGGTGTCTGCAGCGGTTCGAGCAGTCCCGCCGGCGGTTTGTGCACTGACTTGGCCCTTTGGCAGGTGTCGCACCTCGAGACGTAACCCGCGACTTCCCCCCGCATCTTGGGCCACCAAAAATCTCTGGCTACTAATTCTACCGTCTTCTCTTTGCCAAAGTGCCCGGCGGTGGGTGCGTCGTGCAACTGCTGCAGTACTTTCGCGCGGAGGTCGTCTCCCGGTACGTAGAGGGCCCCTCTGCGGATGAGCAATCCGTCGCGTATCTGGAACTCGTCGTCCTCCGCCGTGCCCCTGTGCACCTCCTCCATCTTGGCTTGTGCGAAGGGGTCCTCCTGCAGTGCTCGACGTACAGCATCCAGGTCCACGGTTGCTGAAGCGCACGCCCACGCTTTCGGTGCGAAAATGTGCTTGGCCGCTGCTGGTGCCGCCTCCTCGAGGTATTGCGGCTTTCTGGACAGTGCATCCGCCATGATGTTGTTGTCGCCTGGGATGTACTCTATCCTGAAGTCGAAATCCGCAAAGAACTCCGCCCATCGTATGTGCCTCTGGTTCAGGAACCTTGCCGTGCGCCAGTACTCCAGGTTTTTATGGCGTACTGCACATTCACCCAAAAATCGCAGTGAAATGTTTGTTAGCCCAAATCAAGCATAGGGGTTTTGGTTCCATCTCAATAGAAAGAGGACGAATAAGCTTTGCTTGTTTTTCGGTGTTCATTCACCGACAAATAGCAAAGCAAAGTGTAATAAGGCAAAACAAAAGCAAAACAGGTTGTCTTGGGTTGCTACATATAAAGCAGAATCTTGGACCGCTTATTTCGTCGTGTTCTATGGACCCCATAAATTGCAAACTGTATGTAATGAGATCAAACTAAGAAAACAACGTCTTTTCGCTTCCATATGCGTAGAAAGAAGACAAATAAGCTTTGATTGGGCTTATTTCAATTCACATGGTGTTTTTTGGGTGTGCATCAGAATCACTCCTAACAGAAGCAAAACGGTGTTTTGGTGTCCATCTACATAAAAAGAAGATCATAACGCTCTGATTGGGCTTATTTAAAATTGGTGTTTTGGGGGTTGGAATGCACATTCAACCAAAATTAGCAGTGTGAAATGTTTTACAGCCCAGATCAAGCATAGGTGCTTTGGTTCCATCTCAATAGAAAGAGGACATATGTCAGAGCTGCTTCCAGATCCTAGCTCACAGAGGATCACGCTAGCCAGCGATCATTAAATAAAAGTCTTTATTGAGTTACAGTTTCCATTCTCAAGCTGCTGCGTGCAACTCTACGTCTCATGGTTAGATCGGCGAAGCTCCATCTGAGTCTCTGCCCCTTGTACACCAACTTAATATCCTAGCCTTGCTCCACCTTTTCCGCCTGACTGTTCTTCTCTGGGTCCCTCTGCCCCCCGGGGTCTCTTCCTTCCGGGATTCCTCTGACGCTGACGCTGACCCCCCTGACTCTTCTCCCTCCTTTCGGCGGGCTTTAGGACCTGGCTCCCTTTCCGGGCTGCCTACTGCGCCACCTTCCTGTGCATTTGAACTTGGCACGCGCGCCCAACCTTCCACCTTCCGTCTGACCGTTTCTTCGCTCCCCGATGGAGGTGTGGCCACTCCTGACTCGTGCCCTCCCCCCTGTTGTGAGCTGCCAGCGCTTGATCCCTGGCGCCCTTCCTCTTCCCTGCTCTCTGGCGGTGACGCTGGTCCTGATTTCCAACTGCTCCCCTCTGAGTCCCCTCTGGCTCTATCTCCCTGGGGTGTCCCCCTAGGCTCCCCCCTTGCCCTGGCCACTGGTGCTCCTTTCTGTGAATCTTCTGATTCACTGGAAAGACTCGGAGATCTCGGGTCGTCGTCATCACTCATCTTTTCTTCTGCCTCCTCTCCCTCGCTCTCTGTTTCCTCCCTTGCCCTTGCCTCTGCTCCTGAACCCCTGACATCCATCCCCCCCTCGAAGCCCCCTCTTCCCCCCTCCCCTCCTTCCGGTGCGGGATCTGGGTGCTGCCGTGTCAGGGGGACGAATGTCGGATACAGTTCGCTTCCCGTGGCGGGCCGCCATCCGAAGTCTTCCGGTTCTTCCTCCCTGCTCTCGTTGACGACGGTCACCTCCGCTTCCATCTCTGTGCCGCCGTGCTCGAAACCCGGGTCGTCCCCGAAAACGTCCATGTCCGTCTCTCCCTCGTTGCCTTCTGGAGACGTTGCTCGTCCTGGACCCTCCAGCCACCTTCTGCGGAACTGCTCCTCTGGTCGATCATCCCACCAATACGAGGGTTCTGAAGCAGATCCCGAGGGTGACCCCTCCGGGGAACGGGCGTCTCGTGTCGGTTCCTCGTCCGAGTCGAACCCCCGGAACGTGCTGGCTGAAAGCGTGGGCGTGAAAAGCCAGTCGTCGAAAAAGTCTGCTGGCATTGGCCTATGTGGGAAGAGGGCATGAAACTCTTCTTTGAGCAGAGGTTCGTCTAAAGCGTAGCCCGGCACCCAGCTGTTGGCACTGGCCGGGGTGCCCTCCTTGGCGAGAAGGTATTCTACCCCCTCTTCCCCCCATCTGGAGTCCAAAATCTCCGTGACTTCGTTGATGCGCTCCTCCTGTGCCACTCCCCCTTGCCTGGTTCTCTCTCGGAGCGGACCCGGTGCCGTTCCTGGTTCCTGAAACCTGTGAGGTGCCTTGTAGGGAGTGAGCACCGATCTGTGGAACACCGGATGCATTCTGGAACCCTCCGGAAGAGCCAGCCTGAAAGCCACCGGGTTGACCTGTTCGTCGACTTGGTAGGGCCCCAGTTGTTTATGCCCTAGTTTCTTCTTCGCCAACGACCTGGCCGGCACTGCGTGGGCTGCTAACCAGACCCAGTCTCCCACATGGATCTGTTCGCCAACCCTTCTGTGTTTGTCCGCTTGTACCTTGTATGCGTGTTTAGCCAGCTCCAGGTGCCGCCGCAGCTGATCGTGGACCTCCTGCAACTCCGACGCGAACGCATCTGCTGTCTGCGGCTCCCCCTCCCCCATTCTTTCCAGTCCCGGGAAGGTTCTAGGGTGCCTCCCGTTGTTGGCGAAGAACGGCGTGACCCCCGTGGACACGTGCTTCGTGTTGTTGTAGGCGAACTCGGCGAGAGGCAGGTAATCCACCCACGTCGCAGGCTGTTGATTCGCATAACATCACAGGTACTGCTGCATGATGGCATTGACCCGCTCCGCTTGCCCATTGGTCTGCGGGTGTCTAGCCGACGCCAGGTTGATCTTGACGTTCAGGAAGCCCATCAGCCTCTGCCAGAAGTTTGAGATGAACTGTCGCCCTCGGTCGGACAGAATAAACCGCGGCAGACCGTGAACCTTGAACACGTGGTCTATGAACAGTTTGGCGGTTTGTTCCGCCGTGGCCACCTTCGCACACGGAATGAAATGTGCCATCTTGGAGAACAAATCCACCACCACCAGCACAGCCGTCTTGCCCCTCGAGCTGGGCAGATCCGTGACAAAGTCCAGGGCCACTCTCTCCCATGGCTCGAACGGAGTTTGCAGCGGTTCCAGCAGTCCGGCCGGCGCTCTGTGCACTGGTTTGGACCTCTGGCAGGTGTCACACCTCGCCACGTAGTCCGCGACTTCCCCTCTCATTCCGGGCCACCAGAAGTCTCTGGCTACTAATTCCACCGTCTTCTCCTTGCCAAAGTGCCCGGCAGTGGGCGCGTCGTGCAGCTGCTGCAGTACCTTGGCGCGAAGTTCGTCTCCCGGCACGTAGATGGCCCCTTTACGGATGAGCAAACCATCTCGCAGCTGGAACTCGTCGGTCGCTGCCGTGCCCCTGTGCACTTCTGCCATCTTTGCTTGCGCGAAGGAGTCATCCTGCAACGCTCGTCGCACCGCATCCAGGTCAACTGTTGCCGCCGCGCACGCCCACACTGTCGGTGCGAAGATGTGCATGGCGGCCGCTGGCGTTGCCTCCTCCAGATACTGTGGCTTACGGGAGAGAGCATCCGCCATGATGTTGGTGTCCCCCGGGACATACTCTATTCGGAAGTCGAAATTCGCAAAGAACTCAGCCCAACGTATCTGCCTCTGGTTCAGGAACTGTGCCGTGCGCCAGTGCTCTAGATTCTTGTGGTCCGTGCAGACCTGCACCGTGTGCTTGGCGCCGATCAGGAAGTGCCTCCACGCTTTGAACGCTGCATGAATGGCCAGCAACTCCCTGTCCCAGATGGTGTAGTTCTGTTCGGACTTGCTGAGCTTCCTTGAGTAAAACGCTCCCGGCCTCCAAACCCCCTGCGGGTCTTTCTGCAGCAGGACTGCTCCCACGGCTCTGTCCGAAGCGTCTGTCTCCACCCTCATCGGCCTGCTGGGGTTGACATGAAGCAGCTGCTCTTCCGACGCGAAGAGACGCTTGAGTGCCTGAAAGGACTGCTCCGCCTGCTCTGTCCAGATGAACTTCTTTTTCTTGGAGCTGAGCGTGTCCGTGATGGCCGCTGTCTGCATCGCAAAGCCTTTGATAAACTTGCGATAGAAGTTCGCGAAGCCGACAAACCGTTGGACCTCCTTCCGGTTGCGTGGGCTTTTCCAATCCAACACTGCTCGGACCTTGGCGCTGTCCATGGCGAGCCCTTTATCAGACAACTTGTAGCCCAGGAAATCCACCTCGGTCACGTCGAATTGGCACTTCTCCAGCTTGGCGTAAAGCCTATGTTGCTGTAGCCTGCTCAGCACTTCCTTGACATGTCTGTCATGCTCCTGCTGCGATTCCGAAAAGATCAGGATGTCATCCAAGAAACAGACGCACGTCTTGTAGAGGAGCCCCGCCAACACGTGATGCATGAAAGCTTGAAAAACGTGGGAGCCATTTTGCAATCCAAAAGGCATAACTCTATATTCGTAGGTGCCCAGGGGCGTGAACATGGCTGTCTTCCACTCATCTCCCTCCCGCATGCGAATGAGGTTGTATGCCCCTCGCAGGTCCAACTTGGTGAACACTCTGCCCTTCCGTACCTTTGCGAGGAGGTCGTCGATTCGGGGCATGGGGAAGTCCGATGGCTTGGTCACACTGTTCAAGATGCGAAAGTCCACTACAAGTCTTTTTTGGGGCGTGTCCCGCTTCTTAACAAAGAATACCGGACTGCCCCCCGCTGCCTTGGACTCTCGGATGAAACCGCGCTCCAAATTATGATCTATGAACTCTTTGAGTTCCTGCAGTTCGTCCTCAGACATGGAATACAGCTTCCCTTTGGGTAGCGCCGCCCCCGGCAGCAGGTCAATTTTGCAGTCATATGGTCTGTGGGGGGGTAGCCTGTCTGCCTCTTTCTCGCAGAAAACCTCCAAAAATTCTGCGTACTTGTGGGGAACCGCCTTGCAGCGTGCCTAGCTGCAGCTGTGACTCCTCTTCCCCTCCTTCCTGCCTGGGCACAATGCAGTGTTCAGCGCAAAAGGAAGAGCCGAAGGTCAGCTGCCTCTGGTACCAAGCCAGCGTCGGGCTGTGCTTGTCCAGCCAACTCATGCCCAATACAATGGGCGTGTCCGATAGTTGAGTGACATTGAAGCTGATGATTTCCCTGTGATTCCCAAGTCGCATCACCATTGGTGGCGTCTGCTTCACCACTTGCCCCCCTAGCAGCTCCCTGCCATCCACCGTGACAACCTGCAGGGGCAGCGTGGCAGGCAGCAACTGTATAGCGTGCCGGTCGACAAAGTCCTGCCCTATAAAGTCCGCATTGCTTCCGGAGTCAATGGTGATTGGCACATCCATGGTGATTCCATTGGGCAGCTGGAGCGACGCGGTGAGCTTCACTACCGGTTTGGGCGGGAGGGGGTCCATGGGCTGTAAAATCTCTGGGGACTGCTTCACTGACACGTCTGGTTGGGCCCCAGTGCCTCTTCCTCCAACCAGACTCCTTCGTTTCCCTGCTGTGGTTGTCCTTGCTGCGTTGCTGCAGTTACCATTGCTGAGGCTGCAGTGTGCTTGTGGAGCCTCTGGGGACACTCTTTCGCCATATGCTGTGGATCATCGCAGATGTAACACTTCCTGTTCCCTCTAGGAGGCTTCGCTTTCACTGCTGCCGGTGCTAGGGCTCTGGCTGCTGACTGAGCCCTTGCACCTCCAACCTCCATAGGTTCCGCTCCTCCTCCTGGCGGAGGCGTGGATTGCGCACGCGCTGCTTCTCTGGGAAGGAAGGAGGAGCCCCTGGCTGGTTCGCGCCCTCCACGCCCTTCGTCCCTGCTCCACGGACGTCCTTCCAGCCGCACCCCCACCGCCAGCGCCCTCTGAACGATCTCCTGCGTGGTCCGGGGTCTCTCCCCCCTCGCAATTTCATCTTTAACCGAGCCGTGCAATCCCTCCCAAAACAGGTCTCTTACAGGAGCCGAATCTCTGTCCCATTCCAGGGCACTGACCAAAGCGAAAAAGCGGGCATGGTACTGCCTTACGCTGGCCCTCCCTTGCTTCAGTCCATGTATCTCCTGCCGAGCAAGATCCACGTCAATGCTTGATAAAAAGCACCCATCCATCGCTTTAATAAAGGCATCCGCATTTTGGAGCGCCGGATCCTTATCTCTCCACAAATTGCGCAGCCATGCTTTAGCATCTCCATGCAAATGGGACATGATGAATCCCACCTTCTCTTGCTCATCTCTAAAGTCTTTGTTCAGCAGTTGCAGTGCACACATTACATCTGCTCTAAAGTTGGGGTACTGTTGCAAATTCCCATCGAAGTGAGAGACCAGACCGCCTGTTCGTCTCCCCAACCCAATCCCCTCCGGTTTGGGTGTCAGTTGCCCTTGCTTCGTAAGCACTTCCAACCTGACCTGGAGATCCCTGTAGGCGGCAGCTGCGTCCTCCTCTCTCTTCCTGGATGCAAGAGCCTCGGCATTCAGTCGTGTCACTGCTTCTCTGAGTTCCACTATCTGCTGTTCGGCCGTCATGTTGTCTGCCGTTCGTGAGCTCGCTAGTAGGCACCCGCTTTCTCTCCTCTCCGCGAGGACGTAGATGCCCACAATCGGTGATGGAGCTTACTGTCAGAGCTGCTTCCAGATCCTAGCTCACAGAGGATCACGCTAGCCAGCGATCATTAAATAAAAGTCTTTATTGAGTTACAGTTTCCATTCTCAAGCTGCTGCGTGCAACTCTACGTCTCATGGTTAGATCGGCGTAGCTCCATCTGAGTCTCCGCCCCTTGTACACCAACTTAATATCCTAGCCTTGCTCCACCTTTTCCGCCTGACTGTTCTTCTCTGGGTCCCTCTGCCCCCCGGGGTCTCTTCCTTCCGGGATTCCTCTGACGCTGACGCTGACCCCCCTGACTCTTCTCCCTCCTTTCGGCGGGCTTTAGGACCTGGCTCCCTTTCCGGGCTGCCTACTGCGCCACCTTCCTGTGCATTTGAACTTGGCACGCGCGCCCAACCTTCCACCTTCCGTCTGACCGTTTCTTCGCTCCCCGATGGAGGTGTGGCCACTCCTGACTCGTGCCCTCCCCCCTGTTGTGAGCTGCCAGCGCTTGATCCCTGGCGCCCTTCCTCTTCCCTGCTCTCTGGCGGTGACGCTGGTCCTGATTTCCAACTGCTCCCCTCTGAGTCCCCTCTGGCTCTATCTTCCTGGGGTGTCCCCCCTAGGCTCCCCCCTTGCCCTGGCCACTGGTGCTCCTTTCTGTGAATCTTCTGATTCACTGGAAAGACTCGGAGATCTCGGGTCGTCGTCATCACTCATCTTTTCTTCTGCCTCCTCTCCCTCGCTCTCTGTTTCCTCCCTTGCCCTTGCCTCTGCTCCTGAACCCCTGACAAATAAGCTTTGATTGGGCTTATTTCAATTCACATGGTGTTTTTTGGGTGTGCATCAGAATCACTCCTAACAGAAGCAAAACGGTGTTTTGGTGTCCATCTACATAAAAAGAAGATCATAACGCTCTGATTGGGCTTATTTAAAATTGGTGTTTTGGGGGTTGGAATGCACATTCAACCAAAAATAGCAGTGTGAAATGTTTTACAGCCCAGATCAAGCATAGGTGCTTTGGTTCCATCTCAATAGAAAGAGGACATATGTCAGGGGTTCAGGAGCAGAGGCAAGGGCAAGGGAGGAAACAGAGAGCGAGGGGGAGGAGGCAGAAGAAAAGATGAGTGATGACGACGACCCGAGATCTCCGAGTCTTTCCAGTGAATCAGAAGATTCACAGAAAGGAGCACCAGTGGCCAGGGCAAGGGGGGAGCCTAGGGGGACACCCCAGGAAGATAGAGCCAGAGGGGACTCAGAGGGGAGCAGTTGGAAATCGGGACCAGCGTCACCGCCAGAGAGCAGGGAAGAGGAAGGGCGCCAGGGATCAAGCGCTGGCAGCTCACAACAGGGGGGAGGGCACGAGTCAGGAGTGGCCACACCTCCATCGGGGAGCGAAGAAACGGTCAGACGGAAGGTGGAAGGTTGGGCGCGCGCGACAAGTTCAAATGCACAGGAAGGTGGCGCAGTAGGCAGCCCGGAAAGGGAGCCAGGTCCTAAAGCCCGCCGAAAGGAGGGAGAAGAGTCAGGGGGGTCAGCGTCAGCGTCAGAGGAATCCCGGAAGGAAGAGACCCCGGGGGGCAGAGGGACCCAGAGAAGAACAGTCAGGCGGAAAAGGTGGAGCAAGGCTAGGATATTAAGTTGGTGTACAAGGGGCGGAGACTCAGATGGGGCTTCGCCGATCTAACCATTAGACGTAGGGTTGCACGCAGCAGCTTGAGAATGGAAACTGTAACTCAATAAAGACTTTTATTTGATGATCGCTGGCTAGCGTGATCCTCTGTGAGCTAGGATCTGGAAGCAACTCTGACAGTAAGCCCCATCCCTTAAATTGTGGGCATCTACAGCCTCGCGGAGAGGAGAGAAAGCGGGTGCCTACTAGCGAGCTCACGAACGGCAGACAACATGACGGCCGAACAGCAGATAGTGGAACTCAGAGAAGCAGTGACACGACTGAATGCCGAGGCTCTTGCATCCAGGAAGAGAGAGGAGGACGCAGCTGCCGCCTACAGGGATCTCCAGGTCAGGTTGGAAGTGCTTACGAAGCAAGGGCAACTGACACCCAAACCGGAGGGGATTGGGTTGGGGAGACGAACAGGCGGTCTGGTCTCTCACTTCGATGGGAATTTGCAACAGTACCCCAACTTTAGAGCAGATGTAATGTGTGCACTGCAACTGCTGAACAAAGACTTTAGAGATGAGCAAGAGAAGGTGGGATTCATCATGTCCCATTTGCATGGAGATGCTAAAGCATGGCTGCGCAATTTGTGGAGAGATAATGATCCAGCGCTCCAAAATGCGGATGCCTTTATTAAAGCGATGGATGGGTGCTTTTTGTCAAGCATTGACGTGGATCTTGCTCGGCAGCAGATACATGGACTGAAGCAAGGGAGGGCCAGCGTAAGGCAGTACCATGCCCGCTTTTTCGCTTTGGTCAGTGCTCTGGAATGGGACAGAGATTCGGCTCCTGTAAGAGACCTGTTTTGGGAGGGATTGCACGGCTCGGTTAAAGATGAAATTGCGAGGGGGGAGAGACCCCGGACCACGCAGGAGATCGTTCAGAGGGCGCTGGCGGTGGGGGTGCGGCTGGAAGGACGTCCGTGGAGCAGTGGCGAAGGGCGTGGAGGGCGCGAACCAGCCAGGGGCTCCTCCTTCCTTCCCAGAGAAGCAGCGCGTGCGCAATCCACGCCTCCGCCAGGAGGAGGAGCGGAACCTATGGAGGTTGGAGGTGCAAGGGCTCAGTCAGCAGCCAGAGCCCTAGCACCGGCAGCAGTGAAAGCGAAGCCTCCTAGAGGGAACAGGAAGTGTTACATCTGCGATGATCCACAGCATATGGCGAAAGAGTGTCCCCAGAGGCTCCACAAGCACACTGCAGCCTCAGCAATGGTAACTGCAGCAACGCAGCAAGGACAACCACAGCAGGGAAACGACGGAGTCTGGTTGGAAGAGGCACTGGGGCCCAGCCAGACGTGTCAGTGAAGCAGTCCCCAGAGATTTTACAGCCCATGGACCCCCTCCCGCCCAAACCGGTAGTGAGGCTCACCGCGTCGCTCCAGCTGCCCAATGGAATCACCATGGACGTGCCAATCACCATTGACTCCGGAAGCAATGCGGACTTTATAGGGCAGGACTTTGTCGACCGGCACGCTATACAGTTGCTGCCTGCCACGCTGCCCCTGCAGGTCGTCACGGTGGATGGCAGGGAGCTGCTAGGGGGGCAAGTGGTGCAGCAGACGCCACCAATGGTGATGCGACTTGGGAATCACAGGGAAATCATCAGCTTCAATGTCACTCAACTATCGGACACGCCCATTGTATTGGGCATGAGTTGGCTGGACAAGCACAGCCCGACGCTGGCTTGGTACCAGAGGCAGCTGACCTTCGGCTCTTCCTTTTGCGCTGAACACTGCATCGTGCCCAGGCAGGAAGGAGAGGAAGAGGAGTCACAGCTGCAGCTAGGCACGCTGCAAGCGGTTCCCCACAAGTACGCAGAATTTTTGGAGGTTTTCTGCGAGAAGGAGGCAGACAGGCTACCCCCCCACAGACCATATGACTGCAAAATTGACCTGCTGCCGGGGGCGGCGCTGCCCAAAGGGAAGCTGTATTCCATGTCTGAGGACGAACTGCAGGAACTCAAAGAGTTCATAGATCATAATTTGGAGCGCGGTTTCATCCGAGAGTCCAAGGCAGCGGGGGGCAGTCCGGTATTCTTTGTTAAGAAGCGGGACACGCCCCAAAAAAGACTTGTAGTGGACTTTCGCATCTTGAACAGTGTGACCAAGCCATCGGACTTCCCCATGCCCCGAATCGACGACCTCCTCGCAAAGGTACGGAAGGGCAGAGTGTTCACCAAGTTGGACCTGCGAGGGGCATACAACCTCATTCGCATGCGGGAAGGAGATGAGTGGAAGACAGCCATGTTCACGCCCCTGGGCACCTACGAATATAGAGTTATGCCTTTTGGATTGCAAAATGGCTCCCACGTTTTTCAAGCTTTCATGCATCACGTGTTGGCGGGGCTCCTCTACAAGACGTGCGTCTGTTTCTTGGATGACATCCTGATCTTTTCGGAATCGCAGCAGGAGCATGACAGACACGTCAAGGAAGTGCTGAGCAGGCTACAGCAACATAGGCTTTACGCCAAGCTGGAGAAGTGCCAATTCGACGTGACGGAGGTGGATTTCCTGGGCTACAAGTTGTCTGATAAAGGGCTCGCCATGGACAGCGCCAAGGTCCGAGCAGTGTTGGATTGGAAAAGCCCACGCAACCGGAAGGAGGTCCAACGGTTTGTCGGCTTCGCGAACTTCTATCGCAAGTTTATCAAAGGCTTTGCGATGCAGACAGCGGCCATCACGGACACGCTCAGCTCCAAGAAAAAGAAGTTCATCTGGACAGAGCAGGCGGAGCAGTCCTTTCAGGCACTCAAGCGTCTCTTCGCGTCGGAAGAGCAGCTGCTTCATGTCAACCCCAGCAGGCCGATGAGGGTGGAGACAGACGCTTCAGACAGAGCCGTGGGAGCAGTCCTGCTGCAGAAAGACCCGCAGGGGGTTTGGAGGCCGGGAGCGTTTTACTCAAGGAAGCTCAGCAAGTCCGAACAGAACTACACCATCTGGGACAGGGAGTTGCTGGCCATTCATGCAGCGTTCAAAGCGTGGAGGCACTTCCTGATCGGCGCCAAGCACACGGTGCAGGTCTGCACGGACCACAAGAATCTAGAGCACTGGCGCACGGCACAGTTCCTGAACCAGAGGCAGATACGTTGGGCTGAGTTCTTTGCGAATTTCGACTTCCGAATCGAGTATGTCCCGGGGGACACCAACATCATGGCGGATGCTCTCTCCCGTAAGCCACAGTATCTGGAGGAGGCAACGCCAGCGGCCGCCATGCACATCTTCGCACCGACAGTGTGGGCGTGCGCGGCGGCAACAGTTGACCTGGATGCGGTGCGACGAGCGTTGCAGGATGACTCCTTCGCGCAAGCAAAGATGGCAGAGGTGCACAGGGGCACGGCAGCGACCGACGAGTTCCAGCTGCGAGATGGTTTGCTCATCCGTAAAGGGGCCATCTACGTGCCGGGAGACGAACTTCGCGCCAAGGTACTGCGGCAGCTGCACGACGCGCCCACTGCCGGGCACTTTGGCAAGGAGAAGACGGTGGAATTAGTAGCCAGAGACTTCTGGTGGCCCGGAATGAGAGGGGAAGTCGCGGACTACGTGGCGAGGTGTGACACCTGCCAGAGGGCCAAACCAGTGCACAGACCGCCGGCCGGACTGCTGGAACCGCTGCAAACTCCGTTCGAACCATGGGAGAGAGTGGCCCTGGACTTTGTCACGGATCTGCCCAGCTCGAGGGGCAAGACGGCTGTGCTGGTGGTGGTGGACTTGTTCTCCAAGATGGCACATTTCATTCCGTGTGCGAAGGTGGCCACGGCGGAACAAACCGCCAAACTGTTCATAGACCACGTGTTCAAGGTTCACGGTCTGCCGCGGTCTATTCTGTCCGACCGAGGGCGACAGTTCATCTCAAACTTCTGGCAGAGGCTGATGGGCTTCCTGAACGTCAAGATCAACCTGGCGTCGGCTAGACACCCGCAGACCAACGGGCAAGCGGAGCGGGTCAATGCCATCATGCAGCAGTACCTGAGATGTTATGCGAATCAACAGCCTGCGACGTGGGTGGATTACCTGCCTCTCGCCGAGTTCGCCTACAACAACACGAAGCACGTGTCCACGGGGGTCACGCCGTTCTTCGCCAACAACGGGAGGCACCCCAGAACCTTCCCGGGACTGGAAAGAATGGGGGAGGGGGAGCCGCAGACAGCAGATGCGTTCGCGTCGGAGTTGCAGGAGGTCCACGATCAGCTGCGGCGGCACCTGGAGCTGGCTAAACACGCATACAAGGTACAAGCGGACAAACACAGAAGGGTTGGCGAAGAGATCCAGGTGGGAGACTGGGTCTGGTTAGCAGCCCACGCAGTGCCGGCCAGGTCGTTGGCGAAGAAGAAACTAGGGCATAAACAACTGGGGCCCTACCAAGTTGAAGAACAGGTCAACCCGGTGGCTTTCAGGCTGGCTCTTCCGGAGGGTTCCAGAATGCATCCGGTGTTCCACAGATCGGTGCTCACTCCCTACAAGGCACCTCACAGGTTTCAGGAACCAGGAACGGCACCGGGTCCGCTCCGAGAGAGAACCGGGCAAGGGGGAGTGGCACAGGAGGAGCGCATCAACGAAGTCACGGAGATTTTGGACTCCAGATGGGGGGAAGAGGGGGTAGAATACCTTCTCGCCAAGGAGGGCACCCCGGCCAGTGCCAACAGCTGGGTGCCGGGCTACGCTTTGGACGAACCTCTGCTCAAAGAAGAGTTTCATGCCCTCTTCCCACACAGGCCAATGCCAGCAGACTTTTTCGACGACTGGCTTTTCACGCCCACGCTTTCAGCCAGCACGTTCCGGGGGTTCGACTCGGACGAGGAACCGACACGAGACGCCCGTTCCCCAGAGGGGTCACCCTCGGGATCTGCTTCAGAACCCTCGTGTTGGTGGGATGATCGACCAGAGGAGCAGTTCCGCAGAAGGTGGCTGGAGGGTCCAGGACGAGCAACGTCTCCAGAAGGCAACGAGGGAGAGACGGACATGGACGTTTTCGGGGACGACCCGGGTTTCGAGCACGGCGGCACAGAGATGGAAGCGGAAGTGACCGTCGTCAACGAGAGCAGGGAGGAAGAACCGGAAGACTTCGGATGGCGGCCCGCCACGGGAAGCGAACTGTATCCGACATTCGTCCCCCTGACACAGCAGCACCCAGATCCCGCACCGGAAGGAGGGGAGGGGGGAAGAGGGGGCTTCGAGGGGGGGATGGATGTCAGGGGTTCAGGAGCAGAGGCAAGGGCAAGGGAGGAAACAGAGAGCGAGGGGGAGGAGGCAGAAGAAAAGATGAGTGATGACGACGACCCGAGATCTCCGAGTCTTTCCAGTGAATCAGAAGATTCACAGAAAGGAGCACCAGTGGCCAGGGCAAGGGGGGAGCCTAGGGGGACACCCCAGGAAGATAGAGCCAGAGGGGACTCAGAGGGGAGCAGTTGGAAATCGGGACCAGCGTCACCGCCAGAGAGCAGGGAAGAGGAAGGGCGCCAGGGATCAAGCGCTGGCAGCTCACAACAGGGGGGAGGGCACGAGTCAGGAGTGGCCACACCTCCATCGGGGAGCGAAGAAACGGTCAGACGGAAGGTGGAAGGTTGGGCGCGCGCGACAAGTTCAAATGCACAGGAAGGTGGCGCAGTAGGCAGCCCGGAAAGGGAGCCAGGTCCTAAAGCCCGCCGAAAGGAGGGAGAAGAGTCAGGGGGGTCAGCGTCAGCGTCAGAGGAATCCCGGAAGGAAGAGACCCCGGGGGGCAGAGGGACCCAGAGAAGAACAGTCAGGCGGAAAAGGTGGAGCAAGGCTAGGATATTAAGTTGGTGTACAAGGGGCGGAGACTCAGATGGGGCTTCGCCGATCTAACCATTAGACGTAGGGTTGCACGCAGCAGCTTGAGAATGGAAACTGTAACTCAATAAAGACTTTTATTTGATGATCGCTGGCTAGCGTGATCCTCTGTGAGCTAGGATCTGGAAGCAACTCTGACAACATATAACTTTGGAATCGTTCTTTGATTGTTCATTCACCCACTAATAGCAAAGCGATGTGTAATAAGCCTAAACGACGCAAAACAGGTTGTTTTGGGTTCCAACTACATAGAGGAAAATCTTGGATTTCGCTTATTTCGTGTTCTATGGTGTTAATGCACATAGACCCCAAAATCGCAAAGTTATATAATGAGACCAAAATTACAAAACACCTTGTTTTCGCTTCCATATGCGTAGAAAGAAGACAAATAAGCTTTGAATGGGCTTATTTCAATTAACAGGGGTTTTTTGGGGGGGTGTGCATCAGAATCACACCTAACAGAAGCAAAACGGTGTTTTGGGTTCCATCTACATAAAAAGAAGATCATAACTCTCTGATTGGGCTTATTTAAAATTGGTGTTTTTGTAGTTGGAATGCACATTCAACCAAAAATAGCAGAGTGAAATGTTTGTTTTCAGCCCAAATCAAGCAGAGGTGCTTTGGTTCCATGAATAGAAAGAGAGCATATAAGCTTGGATTGTTCTTTCGGTGTTCATTCACCCACAAACAGCAAAGCGAACTGTAATAAGCCTAAACAAAGCAAAACAGGTTGTTTTGGATTCCATCTACATAGAAAGAAGAATCTTGGATTTCGCTTATTTCAAGTCGTGTTCTTTGGTGTTAATGCACATTGACGCAGAATCGCAAAGTGTATGTTATAACATAACACCTTCTTTTTGCTTCTATATGCGAAGAAGCTTTGCATAAGCTTTGATTGGGCTTATTTCAATTCGCATGATGCATTTTGAGTGTGCACCAGAATCAACCCCAACCAAAGGAAAAAGGTCTTTTGGGTTCCAACTAAAAAAAAAGATGATTCAGCTCTGATTGGGCTTATTTCAAAGTGGAGTTTTTGGGGTTAGAATGCACATTCACACAAAAATCGCAGAAATGTTTGTTAGCCCAAATCAAGCATAGGCGTTTTGGTTGCATCTCAGTAGAGAGAGGACGAATAAGCTTTGATTGTTCTTTCGGTGTTCATTCACCGACAAATAGCAATGCAAATGTAATAAGGCAAAACAAAGCAAAACAGGTTGTCTTGGGTTCCTACATAGAAAGCAGAATCTTGGACCGTTTATTTCGTCGTGTTCTATGGACCCCATAAATTGCAAAGTGTATGTAATGAGATCAAAATAACAAAACAACGTCTTTTCGCTTTCATATGCGTAGAAAGAAGACAAATAAGCTTTGATTGGGCTTTTTTCAATTTGCAAGGTGTTTTTTGGGTGTGCACCAGAACCACTCCTAAGAGAAGCAAAACGGTGTTTTGGGTTCCATCTACATAAAAAGAAGATCATAACTCTCTGATTGGGCTTATTTAAAATTGGTGTTTTTGTAGTTGGAATGCACATTCAACCAAATATAGCAGAGTGAAATGTTTGTTTTCAGCCCAAATCAAGCAGAGGTGCTTTGGTTCCATGAATAGAAAGAGAGCATATAAGCTTGGATTGTTCTTTCGGTGTTCATTCACCCACAAACAGCAAAGCGAACTGTAATAAGCCTAAACAAAGCAAAACAGGTTGTTTTGGATTCCATCTACATAGAAAGAAGAATCTTGGATTTCGCTTATTTCAAGTCGTGTTCTTTGGTGTTAATGCACATTGACGCAGAATCGCAAAGTCAAAAAAACAGGTTGTCTTGCGTTCCTACATAGAAAGCAGAATCTTGGACTTCGCTTATTTCGTCGTGTTCTATGGACCCCATAAATTGCAAACTGTATGTAATGAGACCAAAATAACAAAACAACGTCTTTTCGCTTTCATATGTGTAGAAAGAAGACGAATAAGCTTTGATTGGGCTTATTTCCATTTGCATGGTGTTTTTTGGATGTGCATCAAAATCACTCCTAACAGAAGCAAAACGATGCTTTGGGTTCCATCTGCATATAAAGAAGATCATAACGCTCTGATTGGGCTTTTTTAAAATTGGTATTTTGGGGGTTGGAAGGCACATTCAACCAAAAATAGCAGAGTGAAATGTTTGTTTTCAGCCCAAATCAAGCAGAGGTGCTTTGGTTCCATGAATAGAAAGAGGACATATAAGCTTGGATTGTTCTTTCGGTGTTCATTCACCCACAAATAGCAAAGCGAAGCGTAATAAGTCTAAACAAAGCAAAACAGGTTGTTTTGGATTCCATCTTCATAGAAAGAAGAATCTTGGATTTCGCTTATTTCAAGTCGTGTTAATGCACATTGACCCAAAAATCGCAAAGCGTATGTGTCAGGGGTTCAGGAGCAGAGGCAAGGGCAAGGGAGGAAACAGAGAGCGAGGGAGAGGAGGCAGAAGAAAAGATGAGTGATGACGACGACCCGAGATCTCCGAGTCTTTCCAGTGAATCAGAAGATTCACAGAAAGGAGCACCAGTGGCCAGGGCAAGGGGGGAGCCTAGGGGGACACCCCAGGAAGATAGAGCCAGAGGGGACTCAGAGGGGAGCAGTTGGAAATCAGGACCAGCGTCACCGCCAGAGAGCAGGGAAGAGGAAGGGCGCCAGGGATCAAGCGCTGGCAGCTCACAACAGGGGGGAGGGCACGAGTCAGGAGTGGCCACACCTCCATCGGGGAGCGAAGAAACGGTCAGACGGAAGGTGGAAGGTTGGGCGCGCGTGCCAAGTTCAAATGCACAGGAAGGTGGCGCAGTAGGCAGCCCGGAAAGGGAGCCAGGTCCTAAAGCCCGCCGAAAGGAGGGAGAAGAGTCAGGGGGGTCAGCATCAGCGTCAGAGGAATCCCGGAAGGAAGAGACCCCGGGGGGCAGAGGGACCCAGAGAAGAACAGTCAGGCGGAAAAGGTGGAGCAAGGCTAGGATATTAAGTTGGTGTACAAGGGGCGGAGACTCAGATGGGGCTTCGCCGATCTAACCATGAGACGTAGAGTTGCACGCAGTAGCTTGAGAATGGAAACTGTAACTCAATAAAGACTTTTATTTAATGATCGCTGGCTAGCGTGATCCTCTGTGAGCTAGGATCTGGAAGCAGCTCTGACAATAACGCTCTGATTGGGCTTATTTAAAATTGGTGTTTTGGGGGTTGGAATGCACATTCAACCAAAAATAGCAGTGTGAAATGTTTTACAGCCCAGATCAAGCATAGGTGCTTTGGTTCCATCTCAATAGAAAGAGGACATATAACTTTGGA
Source organism: Podarcis pityusensis (assembly GCF_964106645.2). Classification (NCBI taxonomy): domain Eukaryota; kingdom Metazoa; phylum Chordata; class Lepidosauria; order Squamata; family Lacertidae; genus Podarcis; species Podarcis pityusensis. The sequence goes on from NW_028293324.1 coordinate 34,807, forward strand.
ATCGTTCTTTGATTGTTCATTCACCCACAAATAGCAAAGCGATGTGTAATAAGCCTAAACGACGCAAAACAGGTTGTTTTGGGTTCCAACTACATAGAGGAAAATCTTGGATTTCACTTATTTCGTGTTCTATGGTGTTAATGCACATAGACCCCAAAATCGCAAAGTTATATAATGAGACCAAAATAACAAAACACCTTGTTTTCGCTTCCATATGCGTAGAAAGAAGACAAATAAGCTTTGAATGGGCTTATTTCAATTAACAGGGGTTTTTTTTGGGTGTGCATCAGAATCACACCTAACAGAAGCAAAACGGTGTTTTGGGTTCCATCTACATAAAAAGAAGATCATAACTCTCTGATTGGGCTTATTTAAAATTGGTGTTTTTGTAGTTGGAATGCACATTCAACCAAATATAGCAGAGTGAAATGTTTGTTTTCAGCCCAAATCAAGCAGAGGTGCTTTGGTTCCATGAATAGAAAGAGAGCATATAAGCTTGGATTGTTCTTTCGGTGTTCATTCACCCACAAACAGCAAAGCGAACTGTAATAAGCCTAAACAAAGCAAAACAGGTTGCTTTGGATTCCATCTACATAGAAAGAAGAATCTTGGATTTCGCTTATTTCAAGTCGTGTTCTTTGGTGTTAATGCACATTGACGCAGAATCGCAAAGTGTATGTGTCAGGGGTTCAGGAGCAGAGGCAAGGGCAAGGGAGGAAACAGAGAGCGAGGGGGAGGAGGCAGAAGAAAAGATGAGTGATGACGACGACCCGAGATCTCCGAGTCTTTCCAGTGAATCAGAAGATTCACAGAAAGGAGCACCAGTGGCCAGGGCAAGGGGGGAGCCTAGGGGGACACCCCAGGAAGATAGAGCCAGAGGGGACTCAGAGGGGAGCAGTTGGAAATCGGGACCAGCGTCACCGCCAGAGAGCAGGGAAGAGGAAGGGCGCCAGGGATCAAGCGCTGGCAGCTCACAACAGGGGGGAGGGCACGAGTCAGGAGTGGCCACACCTCCATCGGGGAGCGAAGAAACGGTCAGACGGAAGGTGGAAGGTTGGGCGCGCGCGACAAGTTCAAATGCACAGGAAGGTGGCGCAGTAGGCAGCCCGGAAAGGGAGCCAGGTCCTAAAGCCCGCCGAAAGGAGGGAGAAGAGTCAGGGGGGTCAGCGTCAGCGTCAGAGGAATCCCGGAAGGAAGAGACCCCGGGGGGCAGAGGGACCCAGAGAAGAACAGTCAGGCGGAAAAGGTGGAGCAAGGCTAGGATATTAAGTTGGTGTACAAGGGGCGGAGACTCAGATGGAGCTTCGCCGATCTAACCATTAGACGTAGGGTTGCACGCAGCAGCTTGAGAATGGAAACTGTAACTCAATAAAGACTTTTATTTAATGATCGCTGGCTAGCGTGATCCTCTGTGAGCTAGGATCTGGAAGCAACTCTGACAGTAAGCTCCATCTCTTAAATTGTGGGCATCTACAGCCTCGCGGAGAGGAGAGAAAGCGGGTGCCTACTAGCGAGCTCACGAACGGCAGACAACATGACGGCCGAACAGCAGATAGTGGAACTCAGAGAAGCAGTGTCGCGCCTGAATGCCGAGGCTCTTGCATCCAGGAAGAGAGAGGAGGACGCAGCTGCCGCCTACAGGGATCTCCAGGTCAGGTTGGAAGTGCTTACGAAGCAAGGGCAACTGACACCCAAACCGGAGGGGATTGGGTTGGGGAGACGAACAGGCGGTTTGGTCTCTCACTTCGATGGGAATTTGCAACAGTACCCCAACTTTAGAGCAGATGTAATGTGTGCACTGCAACTGCTGAACAAAGACTTTAGAGATGAGCAAGAGAAGGTGGGATTCATCATGTCCCATTTGCATGGAGATGCTAAAGCATGGCTGCGCAATTTGTGGAGAGATAAGGATCCGGCGCTCCAAAATGCGGATGCCTTTATTAAAGCGATGGATGGGTGCTTTTTGTCAAGCATTGACGTGGATCTTGCTTGGCAGCAGATACATGGACTGAAGCAAGGGAGGGCCAGCGTAAGGCAGTACCATGCCCGCTTTTTCGCTTTGGTCAGTGCTCTGGAATGGGACAGAGATTCGGCTCCTGTAAGAGACCTGTTTTGGGAGGGATTGCACAGCTCGGTTAAAGATGAAATTGCGAGGGGGGAGAGACCCCGGACCACGCAGGAGATCGTTCAGAGGGCGCTGGCGGTGGGGGTGCGGCTGGAAGGACGTCCGTGGAGCAGTGGCGAAGGGCGTGGAGGGCGCGAACCAGCCAGGGGCTCCTCCTTCCTTCCCAGAGAAGCAGCGCGTGCGCAATCCACGCCTCCGCCAGGAGGAGGAGCGGAACCTATGGAGGTTGGAGGTGCAAGGGCTCAGTCAGCAGCCAGAGCCCTAGCACCGGCAGCAGTGAAAGCGAAGCCTCCTAGAGGGAACAGGAAGTGTTACATCTGCGATGATCCACAGCATATGGCGAAAGAGTGTCCCCAGAGGCTCCACAAGCACACTGCAGCCTCAGCAATGGTAACTGCAGCAACGCAGCAAGGACAACCACAGCAGGGAAACAACGGAGTCTGGTTGGAGGAAGAGGCACTGGGGCCCAGCCAGACGTGTCAGTGAAGCAGTCCCCAGAGATTTTACAGCCCATGGACCCCCTCCCGCGCAAACCGGTAGTGAGGCTCACCGCGTCGCTCCAGCTGCCCAATGGAATCACCATGGACGTGCCAATCACCATTGACTCCGGAAGCAATGCGGACTTTATAGGGCAGGACTTTGTCGACCGGCACGCTATACAGTTGCTGCCTGCCACGCTGCCCCTGCAGGTTGTCACGGTGGATGGCAGGGAGCTGCTAGGGGGGCAAGTGGTGAAGCAGACGCCACCAATGGTGATGCGACTTGGGAATCACAGGGAAATCATCAGCTTCAATGTCACTCAACTATCGGACACGCCCATTGTATTGGGCATGAGTTGGCTGGACAAGCACAGCCCGACGCTGGCTTGGTACCAGAGGCAGCTGACCTTCGGCTCTTCCTTTTGCGCTGAACACTGCATCGTGCCCAGGCAGGAAGGAGGGGAAGAGGAGTCACAGCTGCAGCTAGGCACGCTGCAAGCGGTTCCCCACAAGTACGCGGAATTTTTGGAGGTTTTCTGCGAGAAGGAGGCAGACAGGCTACCCCCCCACAGACCATATGACTGCAAAATTGACCTGCTGCCGGGGGCGGCGCTGCCCAAAGGGAAGCTGTATTCCATGTCTGAGGACGAACTGCAGGAACTCAAAGAGTTCATAGATCATAATTTGGAGCGCGGTTTCATCCGAGAGTCCAAGGCAGCGGGGGGCAGTCCGGTATTCTTTGTTAAGAAGCGGGACACGCCCCAAAAAAGACTTGTAGTGGACTTTCGCATCTTGAACAGTGTGACCAAGCCATCGGACTTCCCCATGCCCCGAATCGACGACCTCCTCGCAAAGGTACGGAAGGGCAGAGTGTTCACCAAGTTGGACCTGCGAGGGGCATACAACCTCATTCGCATGCGGGAAGGAGATGAGTGGAAGACAGCCATGTTCACGCCCCTGGGCACCTACGAATATAGAGTTATGCCTTTTGGATTGCAAAATGGCTCCCACATTTTTCAAGCTTTCATGCATCACGTGTTGGCGGGGCTCCTCTACAAGACGTGCGTCTGTTTCTTGGATGACATCCTGATCTTTTCGGAATCGCAGCAGGAGCATGACAGACACGTCAAGGAAGTGCTGAGCAGGCTACAGCAACATAGGCTTTACGCCAAGCTGGAGAAGTGCCAATTCGACGTGACGGAGGTGGATTTCCTGGGCTACAAGTTGTCTGATAAAGGGCTCGCCATGGACAGCGCCAAGGTCCGAGCAGTGTTGGATTGGAAAAGCCCACGCAACCAGAAGGAGGTCCAACGGTTTGTTGGCTTCGCGAACTTCTATCGCAAGTTTATCAAAGGCTTTGCGATGCAGACGGCGGCCATCACGGACACGCTCAGCTCCAAGAAAAAGAAGTTCATCTGGACAGAGCAGGCGGAGCAGTCCTTTCAGGCACTCAAGCGTCTCTTTGCGTCGGAAGAGCAGCTGCTTCATGTCAACCCCAGCAGGCCGATGAGGGTGGAGACAGACGCTTCGGACAGAGCCGTGGGAGCAGTCCTGCTGCAGAAAGACCCGCAGGGGGTTTGGAGGCCGGGAGCGTTTTACTCAAGGAAGCTCAGCAAGTCCGAACAGAACTACACCATCTGGGACAGGGAGTTGCTGGCCATTCATGCAGCATTCAAAGCGTGGAGGCACTTCCTGATCGGCGCCAAGCACACGGTGCAGGTCTGCACGGACCACAAGAATCTAGAGCACTGGCGCACGGCACAGTTCCTGAACCAGAGGCAGATACGTTGGGCTGAGTTCTTTGCGAATTTCGACTTCCGAATAGAATATGTCCCGGGGGACACCAACATCATGGCGGATGCTCTCTCCCGTAAGCCACAGTATCTGGAGGAGGCAACGCCAGCGGCCGCCATGCACATCTTCGCACCGACAGTGTGGGCGTGCGCGGCGGCAACAGTTGACCTGGATGCGGTGCGACGAGCGTTGCAGGATGACTCCTTCGCGCAAGCAAAGATGGCAGAGGTGCGCAAGGGCACGGCAGCGACCGACGAGTTCCAGCTGCGAGATGGATTGCTCATCCGTAAAGGGGCCATCTACGTGCCGGGAGACGAACTTCGCGCCAAGGTACTGCAGCAGCTGCACGACGCGCCCACTGCCGGGCACTTTGGCAAGGAGAAGACGGTGGAATTAGTAGCCAGAGACTTCTGGTGGCCCGGAATGAGAGGGGAAGTCGCGGACTACGTGGCGAGGTGTGACACCTGCCAGAGGGCCAAACCAGTGCACAGACCGCCGGCCGGACTGCTGGAACCGCTGCAAACTCCGTTCGAACCATGGGAGAGAGTGGCCCTGGACTTTGTCACGGATCTGCCCAGCTCGAGGGGCAAGACGGCTGTGCTGGTGGTGGTGGACTTGTTCTCCAAGATGGCACATTTCATTCCGTGTGCGAAGGTGGCCACGGCGGAACAAACCGCCAAACTGTTCATAGACCACGTGTTCAAGGTTCACGGTCTGCCGCGGTCTATTCTGTCCGACCGAGGGCGACAGTTCATCTCAAACTTCTGGCAGAGGCTGATGGGCTTCCTGAACGTCAAGATCAACCTGGCGTCGGCTAGACACCCGCAGACCAACGGGCAAGCGGAGCGGGTCAATGCCATCATGCAGCAGTACCTGAGATGTTATGCGAATCAACAGCCTGCGACGTGGGTGGATTACCTGCCTCTCGCCGAGTTCGCCTACAACAACACGAAGCACGTGTCCACGGGGGTCACGCCGTTCTTCGCCAACAACGGGAGGCACCCCAGAACCTTCCCGGGACTGGAAAAATGGGGGAGGGGGAGCCGCAGACAGCAGATGCGTTCGCGTCGGAGTTGCAGGAGGTCCACGATCAGCTGCGGCGGCACCTGGAGCTGGCTAAACACGCATACAAGGTTCAAGCGGACAAACACAGAAGGGTTGGCGAAGAGATCCATGTGGGAGACTGGGTCTGGTTAGCAGCCCACGCAGTGCCGGCCAGGTCGTTGGCGAAGAAGAAACTAGGGCATAAACAACTGGGGCCCTACCAAGTCGAAGAACAGGTCAACCCGGTGGCTTTCAGGCTGGCTCTTCCGGAGGGTTCCAGAATGCATCCGGTGTTCCACAGATCGGTGCTCACTCCCTACAAGGCACCTCACAGGTTTCAGGAACCAGGAACGGCACCGGGTCCGCTCCGAGAGAGAACCGGGCAAGGGGGAGTGGCACAGGAGGAGCGCATCAACGAAGTCACGGAGATTTTGGACTCCAGATGGGGGGAAGAGGGGGTAGAATACCTTCTCGCCAAGGAGGGCACCCCGGCCAGTGCCAACAGCTGGGTGCCGGGCTACGCTTTAGACGAACCTCTGCTCAAAGAAGAGTTTCATGCCCTCTTCCCACACAGGCCAATGCCAGCAGACTTTTTCGACGACTGGCTTTTCACGCCCACGCTTTCAGCCAGCACGTTCCGGGGGTTCGACTCGGACGAGGAACCGACACGAGACGCCCGTTCCCCGGAGGGGTCACCCTCGGGATCTGCTTCAGAACCCTCGTATTGGTGGGATGATCGACCAGAGGAGCAGTTCCGCAGAAGGTGGCTGGAGGGTCCAGGACGAGCAACGTCTCCAGAAGGCAACAAGGGAGAGACGGACATGGACGTTTTCGGGGACGACCCGGGTTTCGAGCACGGCGGCACAGAGATGGAAGCGGAGGTGACCGTCGTCAACGAGAGCAGGGAGGAAGAACCGGAAGACTTCGGATGGCGGCCCGCCACGGGAAGCGAACTGTATCCGACATTCGTCCCCCTGACACAGCAGCACCCAGATCCCGCACCGGAAGGAGGGGAGGGGGGAAGAGGGGGCTTCGAGGGGGGGATGGATGTCAGGGGTTCAGGAGCAGAGGCAAGGGCAAGGGAGGAAACAGAGAGCGAGGGGGAGGAGGCAGAAGAAAAGATGAGTGATGACGACGACCCGAGATCTCCGAGTCTTTCCAGTGAATCAGAAGATTCACAGAAAGGAGCACCAGTGGCCAGGGCAAGGGGGGAGCCTAGGGGGACACCCCAGGAAGATAGAGCCAGAGGGGACTCAGAGGGGAGCAGTTGGAAATCGGGACCAGCGTCACCGCCAGAGAGCAGGGAAGAGGAAGGGCGCCAGGGATCAAGCGCTGGCAGCTCACAACAGGGGGGAGGGCACGAGTCAGGAGTGGCCACACCTCCATCGGGGAGCGAAGAAACGGTCAGACGGAAGGTGGAAGGTTGGGCGCGCGCGACAAGTTCAAATGCACAGGAAGGTGGCGCAGTAGGCAGCCCGGAAAGGGAGCCAGGTCCTAAAGCCCGCCGAAAGGAGGGAGAAGAGTCAGGGGGGTCAGCGTCAGCGTCAGAGGAATCCCGGAAGGAAGAGACCCCGGGGGGCAGAGGGACCCAGAGAAGAACAGTCAGGCGGAAAAGGTGGAGCAAGGCTAGGATATTAAGTTGGTGTACAAGGGGCGGAGACTCAGATGGAGCTTCGCCGATCTAACCATTAGACGTAGGGTTGCACGCAGCAGCTTGAGAATGGAAACTGTAACTCAATAAAGACTTTTATTTAATGATCGCTGGCTAGCGTGATCCTCTGTGAGCTAGGACAGTATGTTATAACATAACACCTTCTTTTCGCTTCCATATGAGAAGAAGCTTTGCATAAGCTTTGATTGGGCTTATTTCAATTCGCATGATGCATTTTGAGTGTGCACCAGAATCAACCCCAACCAAAGGAAAAAGGTCTTTTGGGTTCCAACTAAAAAAAAAGATGATTCAGCTCTGATTGGGCTTATTTCAAAGTGGAGTTTTTGGGGTTAGAATGCACATTCACACAAAAATCGCAGAAATGTTTGTTAGCCCAAATCAAGCATAGGCGTTTTGGTTGCATCTCAGTAGAGAGAGGACGAATAAGCTTTGATTGTTCTTTCGGTGTTCATTCACCGACAAATAGCAATGCAAATGTAATAAGGCAAAACAAAGCAAAACAGGTTGTCTTGGGTTCCTACATAGAAAGCAGAATCTTGGACCGTTTATTTCGTCGTGTTCTATGGACCCCATAAATTGCAAAGTGTATGTAATGAGATCAAAATAACAAAACAACGTCTTTTCGCTTTCATATGCGTAGAAAGAAGACAAATAAGCTTTGATTGGGCTTTTTTCAATTTGCAAGGTGTTTTTTGGGTGTGCACCAGAACCACTCCTAAGAGAAGCAAAACGGTGTTTTGGGTTCCATCTACATAAAAAGAAGATCATAACTCTCTGATTGGGCTTATTTAAAATTGGTGTTTTTGTAGTTGGAATGCACATTCAACCAAATATAGCAGAGTGAAATGTTTGTTTTCAGCCCAAATCAAGCAGAGGTGCTTTGGTTCCATGAATAGAAAGAGAGCATATAAGCTTGGATTGTTCTTTCGGTGTTCATTCACCCACAAACAGCAAAGCGAACTGTAATAAGCCTAAACAAAGCAAAACAGGTTGTTTTGGATTCCATCTACATAGAAAGAAGAATCTTGGATTTCGCTTATTTCAAGTCGTGTTCTTTGGTGTTAATGCACATTGACGCAGAATCGCAAAGTCAAAAAAACAGGTTGTCTTGCGTTCCTACATAGAAAGCAGAATCTTGGACTTCGCTTATTTCGTCGTGTTCTATGGACCCCATAAATTGCAAACTGTATGTAATGAGACCAAAATAACAGAACAACGTCTTTTCGCTTTCATATGTGTAGAAAGAAGACGAATAAGCTTTGATTGGGCTTATTTCCATTTGCATGGTGTTTTTTGGATGTGCATCAAAATCACTCCTAACAGAAGCAAAACGATGCTTTGGGTTCCATCTGCATATAAAGAAGATCATAACGCTCTGATTGGGCTTTTTTAAAATTGGTATTTTGGGGGTTGGAAGGCACATTCAACCAAAAATAGCAGAGTGAAATGTTTGTTTTCAGCCCAAATCAAGAAGAGGTGCTTTGGTTCCATGAATAGAAAGAGGACATATAAGCTTGGATTGTTCTTTCGGTGTTCATTCACCCACAAATAGCAAAGCGAACCGTAATAAGTCTAAACAAAGCAAAACAGGTTGTTTTGGATTCCATCTTCATAGAAAGAAGAATCTTGGATTTCGCTTATTTCAAGTCGTGTTAATGCACATTGACCCAAAAATCGCAAAGCGTATGTGTCAGAGCTGCTTCCAGATCCTAGCTCACAGAGGATCACGCTAGCCAGCGATCATTAAATAAAAGTCTTTATTGAGTTACAGTTTCCATTCTCAAGCTGCTGCATGCAACTCTATGTCTCATGGTTAGATCGGCGAAGCTCCATCTGAGTCTCCGCCCCTTGTACACCAACTTAATATCCTAGCCTTGCTCCACCTTTTCCGCCTGACTGTTCTTCTCTGGGTCCCTCTGCCCCCCGGGGTCTCTTCCTTCCGGGATTCCTCTGACGCTGACGCTGACCCCCCTGACTCTTCTCCCTCCTTTCGGCGGGCTTTAGGACCTGGCTCCCTTTCCGGGCTGCCTACTGCGCCACCTTCCTGTGCATTTGAACTTGGCACGCGCGCCCAACCTTCCACCTTCCGCCTGACCGTTTCTTCGCTCCCCGATGGAGGTGTGGCCACTCCTGACTCGTGCCCTCCCCCCTGTTGTGAGCTGCCAGCGCTTGATCCCTGGCGCCCTTCCTCTTCCCTGCTCTCTGGCGGTGACGCTGGTCCTGATTTCCAACTGCTCCCCTCTGAGTCCCCTCTGGCTCTATCTTCCTGGGGTGTCCCCCTAGGCTCCCCCCTTGCCCTGGCCACTGGTGCTCCTTTCTGTGAATCTTCTGATTCACTGGAAAGACTCGGAGATCTCGGGTCGTCGTCATCACTCATCTTTTCTTCTGCCTCCTCTCCCTCGCTCTCTGTTTCCTCCCTTGCCCTTGCCTCTGCTCCTGCACCCCTGAAAGTATGTAATGAGAGCAAAATACCAAAACACCGTCTTTTCGCTTCCATATGCGTAGAAAGAAGACGAATAAGCTTTGATTGGGCCTATTTCAATTCGCATGGTGTTTTTTGAGTGTGCAGCAGAATCATCCCCAAACAAAGCAAAAAGGTCTTTTCGGTTCCAAACTAAAAAAAAAGATGATCGAGCTCTGATTGGGCTTATTTCAAACTCGTGTTTTTGGGGTTAGAATGCACATTCACCCAAAAATCGCAGTGAAATGTTTGTTAGCCCAAATCAAGCATAGGGGTTTTGGTTCCATCTCAATAGAAAGAGGACGAATAAGCTTTGCTTGTTTTTCGGTGTTCATTCACCGACAAATAGCAAAGCAAAGTGTAATAAGGCAAAACAAAAGCAAAACAGGTTGTCTTGGGTTGCTACATATAAAGCAGAATCTTGGACCGCTTATTTCGTCGTGTTCTATGGACCCCATAAATTGCAAACTGTATGTAATGAGACCAAACTAAGAAAACAACGTCTTTTCGCTTCCATATGCGTAGAAAGAAGACAAATAAGCTTTGATTGGGCTTATTTCAATTCACATGGTGTTTTTTGGGTGTGCATCAGAATCACTCCTAACAGAAGCAAAACGGTGTTTTGGTGTCCATCTACATAAAAAGAAGATCATAACGCTCTGATTGGGCTTATTTAAAATTGGTGTTTTGGGGGTTGGAATGCACATTCAACCAAAATTAGCAGTGTGAAATGTTTTACAGCCCAGATCAAGCATAGGTGCTTTGGTTCCATCTCAATAGAAAGAGGACATATAACTTTGGAATCGTTCTTTGATTGTTCATTCACCCACAAATAGCAAAGCGATGTGTAATAAGCCTAAACGACGCAAAACAGGTTGTTTTGGGTTCCAACTACATAGAGGAAAATCTTGGATTTCGCTTATTTCGTGTTCTATGGTGTTAATGCACATAGACCCCAAAATCGCAAAGTTATATAATGAGACCAAAATAACAAAACACCTTGTTTTCGCTTCCATATGCGTAGAAAGAAGACAAATAAGCTTTGAATGGGCTTATTTCAATTAACAGGGGTTTTTTTGGGGGTGTGCATCAGAATCACACCTAACAGAAGCAAAACGGTGTTTTGGGTTCCATCTACATAAAAAGAAGATCATAACTCTCTGATTGGGCTTATTTAAAATTGGTGTTTTTGTAGTTGGAATGCACATTCAACCAAATATAGCAGAGTGAAATGTTTGTTTTCAGCCCAAATCAAGCAGAGGTGCTTTGGTTCCATGAATAGAAAGAGAGCATATAAGCTTGGATTGTTCTTTCGGTGTTCATTCACCCACAAACAGCAAAGCGAACTGTAATAAGCCTAAACAAAGCAAAACAGGTTGTTTTGGATTCCATCTACATAGAAAGAAGAATCTTGGATTTCGCTTATTTCAAGTCGTGTTCCTTGGTGTTAATGCACATTGACGCAGAATCGCAAAGTGTATGTTATAACATAACACCTTCTTTTCGCTTCCATATGCGAAGAAAGAAGACGAATAAGCTTTGATTGAGCTTATTTCAATTCGCATGGTGCATTTTGAGTGTGCACCAGAATCAACCCCAACCAAAGGAAAAAGGCTTTTGGGTTCCAACTAAAAAAAAAGATGATCCAGCTCTGATTGGGCTTATTTCAAAGTGGAGTTTTTGGGGTTAGAATGCACATTCACACAAAAATCGCAGTGAAATCTTTGTTATCAGCCCAATTCAAGTATTGGTATTTTGGTTTCATCTCCATAGAAAGAGGACGAATAAGCTTGGATTGTTCTTCCGGTGTTCATTCACCCACAAATAGCAAAGCGAAGTGTAATAAGTCTAAAGAAAGCAAAACAGGTTGTTTTGGCTTCCATCTACGTAGAAAGGAAAGTCTTGGATTTCGCTTATTTCACGTCGTATTCTTTGGTGCTAATGCACATTGACCCAAAAATCGCAAAGTGTATGTAATGAGACCAAAATAACAAAACACCTTGTTTTCACTTCCATATGCGTAGAAAGAAGACGAATAAGCTTTGATTGGGCTTATTTCAATTCGCATGGTGTTTTTTGAGTGTGCTCCAGAATCAACACCAACCAAAGCAAAAAGGTATTTTGGGTTCCAAACTAAAAAAAAAGATGATCAAGCTCTGATTGGGCTTATTTCAGACGCGTGTTTTTGGGGTTAGAATGCACACTCGCCCAAAAATCGCAGAAATGTTTGTTAGCCCAAATCAAGCATAGGCGTTTTGGTTGCATCTCAGTAGAGAGAGGACGAATAAGCTTTGATTGTTCTTTCGGTGTTCATTCACCGACAAATAGCAATGCAAAGTGTAATAAGGCAAAACAAAGCAAAACAGGTTGTCTTGGGTTGCTACATATACAGCAGAATCTTGGACCGTTTATTTCGTCGTGTTCTATGGACCCCATAAATTGCAAAGTGTATGTAATGAGATCAAAATAACAAAACAACGTCTTTTCGCTGCGTAGAAAGAAGACAAATAAGCTTTGACTGGGCTTATTTCAATTTGCAAGGTGTTTTCTGGGTGTGCACCAGAACCACGCCTAAGAGAAGCAAAACGGTGTTTTGGGTTCCATCTACATAAAAAGATCATAACTCTCTGATTGGGCTTATTTAAAATTGGTGTTTTTGTAGTTGGAATGCACATTCAACCAAATATAGCAGAGTGAAATGTTTGTTTTCAGCCCAAATCAAGCAGAGGTGCTTTGGTTCCATGAATAGAAAGAGAGCATATAAGCTTGGATTGTTCTTTCGGTGTTCATTCACCCACAAATAGCAAAGCGAACCGTAATAAGTCTAAACAAAGCAAAACAGGTTGTTTTGGATTCCATCTTCATAGAAAGAAGTATCTTGGATTTCGCTTATTTCAAGTCGTGTTAATGCACATTGACCCAAAAATCACAAAGCGTATGTAATGAGAGCAAAATACCAAAACACCGTCTTTTCGCTTCCATATGCGTAGAAAGAAGACGAATAAGCTTTGATTGGGCCTATTTCAATTCGCATGGTGTTTTTTGAGTGTGCAGCAGAATCATCCCCAAACAAAGCAAAAAGGTCTTTTCGGTTCCAAACTAAAAAAAAAGATGATCGAGCTCTGATTGGGCTTATTTCAAAGTGGAGTTTTTGGGGTTAGAATGCACATTCACCCAAAAATCGCAGTGAAATGTTTGTTAGCCCGAATCAAGCATAGGGGTTTTGGTTCCATCTCAATAGAAAGAGGACGAATAAGCTTTGCTTGTTTTTCGGTGTTCATTCACCGACAAATAGCAAAGCAAAGTGTAATAAGGCAAAACAAAAGCAAAACAGGTTGTCTTGGGTTGTTACATATAAAGCAGAATCTTGGACCGCTTATTTCGTCGTGTTCTATGGACCCCATAAATTGCAAAGTGTATGTAATGAAATCAAAAAAACAAAACAACGTCTTTTCGCTTTCATATGCGTAGAAAGAAGACAAATAAGCTTTGATTGGGCTTTTTTCAATTTGCAAGGTGTTTTTTGGGTGTGCACCAGAACCACTCCTAAGAGAAGCAAAACGGTGTTTTGGGTTCCATCTACATAAAAAGAAGATCATAACTCTCTGATTGGGCTTATTTAAAATTGGTGTTTTTGTAGTTGGAATGCACATTCAACCAAATATAGCAGAGTGAAATGTTTGTTTTCAGCCCAAATCAAGCAGAGGTGCTTTGGTTCCATGAATAGAAAGAGAGCATATAAGCTTGGATTGTTCTTTCGGTGTTCATTCACCCACAAACAGCAAAGCGAACTGTAATAAGCCTAAACAAAGCAAAACAGGTTGTTTTGGATTCCATCTACATAGAAAGAAGAATCTTGGATTTCGCTTATTTCAAGTCGTGTTCTTTGGTGTTAATGCACATTGACGCAGAATCGCAAAGTCAAAAAAACAGGTTGTCTTGCGTTCCTACATAGAAAGCAGAATCTTGGACTTCGCTTATTTCGTCGTGTTCTATGGACCCCATAAATTGCAAACTGTATGTAATGAGACCAAAATAACAAAACAACGTCTTTTCGCTTTCATATGTGTAGAAAGAAGACGAATAAGCTTTGATTGGGCTTATTTCCATTTGCATGGTGTTTTTTGGATGTGCATCAAAATCACTCCTAACAGAAGCAAAACGATGCTTTGGGTTCCATCTGCATATAAAGAAGATCATAACGCTCTGATTGGGCTTTTTTAAAATTGGTATTTTGGGGGTTGGAAGGCACATTCAACCAAAAATAGCAGAGTGAAATGTTTGTTTTCAGCCCAAATCAAGCAGAGGTGCTTTGGTTCCATGAATAGAAAGAGGACATATAAGCTTGGATTGTTCTTTCGGTGTTCATTCACCCACAAATAGCAAAGCGAAGCGTAATAAGTCTAAACAAAGCAAAACAGGTTGTTTTTGATTCCATCTTCATAGAAAGAAGAATCTTGGATTTCGCTTATTTCAAGTCGTGTTAATGCACATTGACCCAAAAATCGCAAAGCGTATGTGTCAGAGCTGCTTCCAGATCCTAGCTCACAGAGGATCACGCTAGCCAGCGATCATTAAATAAAAGTCTTTATTGAGTTACAGTTTCCATTCTCAAGCTGCTGCATGCAACCCTACGTCTCATGGTTAGATCGGCGAAGCTCCATCTGAGTCTCCGCCCCTTGTACACCAACTTAATATCCTAGCCTTGCTCCACCTTTTCCGCCTGACTGTTCTTCTCTGGGTCCCTCTGCCCCCCGGGGTCTCTTCCTTCCGGGATTCCTCTGACGCTGACGCTGACCCCCCTGACTCTTCTCCCTCCTTTCGGCGGGCTTTAGGACCTGGCTCCCTTTCCGGGCTGCCTACTGCGCCACCTTCCTGTGCATTTGAACTTGGCACGCGCGCCCAACCTTCCACCTTCCGTCTGACCGTTTCTTCGCTCCCCGATGGAGGTGTGGCCACTCCTGACTCGTGCCCTCCCCCCTGTTGTGAGCTGCCAGCGCTTGATCCCTGGCGCCCTTCCTCTTCCCTGCTCTCTGGCGGTGACGCTGGTCCTGATTTCCAACTGCTCCCCTCTGAGTCCCCTCTGGCTCTATCTTCCTGGGGTGTCCCCCTAGGCTCCCCCCTTGACCTGGCCACTGGTGCTCCTTTCTGTGAATCTTCTGATTCACTGGAAAGACTCGGAGATCTCGGGTCGTCGTCATCACTCATCTTTTCTTCTGCCTCCTCTCCCTCGCTCTCTGTTTCCTCCCTTGCCCTTGCTTCTGCTCCTGAACCCCTGACAGTATGTAATGAGAGCAAAATACCAAAACACCGTCTTTTCGCTTCCATATGCGTAGAAAGAAGACGAATAAGCTTTGATTGGGCCTATTTCAATTCGCATGGTGTTTTTTGAGTGTGCAGCAGAATCATCCCCAAACAAAGCAAAAAGGTCTTTTGGGTTCCAAACTAAAAAAAAAGATGATCGAGCTCTGATTGGGCTTATTTCAAACTCGTGTTTTTGGGGTTAGAATGCACATTCACCCAAAAATCGCAGTGAAATGTTTGTTAGCCCAAATCAAGCATAGGGGTTTTGGTTCCATCTCAATAGAAAGAGGACGAATAAGCTTTGCTTGTTTTTCGGTGTTCATTCACCGACAAATAGCAAAGCAAAGTGTAATAAGGCAAAACAAAAGCAAAACAGGTTGTCTTGGGTTGCTACATATAAAGCAGAATCTTGGACCGCTTATTTCGTCGTGTTCTATGGACCCCATAAATTGCAAACTGTATGTAATGAGACCAAACTAAGAAAACAACGTCTTTTCGCTTCCATATGCGTAGAAAGAAGACAAATAAGCTTTGATTGGGCTTATTTCAATTCACATGGTGTTTTTTGGGTGTGCATCAGAATCACTCCTAACAGAAGCAAAACGGTGTTTTGGTGTCCATCTACATAAAAAGAAGATCATAACGCTCTGATTGGGCTTATTTAAAATTGGTGTTTTGGGGGTTGGAATGCACATTCAACCAAAATTAGCAGTGTGAAATGTTTTACAGCCCAGATCAAGCATAGGTGCTTTGGTTCCATCTCAATAGAAAGAGGACATATAACTTTGGAATCGTTCTTTGATTGTTCATTCACCCACAAATAGCAAAGCGATGTGTAATAAGCCTAAACGACGCAAAACAGGTTGTTTTGGGTTCCAACTACATAGAGGAAAATCTTGGATTTCGCTTATTTCGTGTTCTATGGTGTTAATGCACATAGACCCCAAAATCGCAAAGTTATATAATGAGACCAAAATAACAAAACACCTTGTTTTCGCTTCCATATGCGTAGAAAGAAGACAAATAAGCTTTGAATGGGCTTATTTCAATTAACAGGGGTTTTTTTGGGGGTGTGCATCAGAATCACACCTAACAGAAGCAAAACGGTGTTTTGGGTTCCATCTACATAAAAAGAAGATCATAACTCTCTGATTGGGCTTATTTAAAATTGGTGTTTTTGTAGTTGGAATGCACATTCAACCAAATATAGCAGAGTGAAATGTTTGTTTTCAGCCCAAATCAAGCAGAGGTGCTTTGGTTCCATGAATAGAAAGAGAGCATATAAGCTTGGATTGTTCTTTCGGTGTTCATTCACCCACAAACAGCAAAGCGAACTGTAATAAGCCTAAACAAAGCAAAACAGGTTGTTTTGGATTCCATCTACATAGAAAGAAGAATCTTGGATTTCGCTTATTTCAAGTCGTGTTCCTTGGTGTTAATGCACATTGACGCAGAATCGCAAAGTGTATGTTATAACATAACACCTTCTTTTCGCTTCCATATGCGAAGAAAGAAGACGAATAAGCTTTGATTGAGCTTATTTCAATTCGCATGGTGCATTTTGAGTGTGCACCAGAATCAACCCCAACCAAAGGAAAAAGGCTTTTGGGTTCCAACTAAAAAAAAAGATGATCCAGCTCTGATTGGGCTTATTTCAAAGTGGAGTTTTTGGGGTTAGAATGCACATTCACACAAAAATCGCAGTGAAATCTTTGTTATCAGCCCAATTCAAGTATTGGTATTTTGGTTTCATCTCCATAGAAAGAGGACGAATAAGCTTGGATTGTTCTTCCGGTGTTCATTCACCCACAAATAGCAAAGCGAAGTGTAATAAGTCTAAAGAAAGCAAAACAGGTTGTTTTGGCTTCCATCTACGTAGAAAGGAAAGTCTTGGATTTCGCTTATTTCACGTCGTATTCTTTGGTGCTAATGCACATTGACCCAAAAATCGCAAAGTGTATGTAATGAGACCAAAATAACAAAACACCTTGTTTTCACTTCCATATGCGTAGAAAGAAGACGAATAAGCTTTGATTGGGCTTATTTCAATTCGCATGGTGTTTTTTGAGTGTGCTCCAGAATCAACACCAACCAAAGCAAAAAGGTATTTTGGGTTCCAAACTAAAAAAAAAGATGATCAAGCTCTGATTGGGCTTATTTCAGACGCGTGTTTTTGGGGTTAGAATGCACACTCGCCCAAAAATCGCAGAAATGTTTGTTAGCCCAAATCAAGCATAGGCGTTTTGGTTGCATCTCAGTAGAGAGAGGACGAATAAGCTTTGATTGTTCTTTCGGTGTTCATTCACCGACAAATAGCAATGCAAAGTGTAATAAGGCAAAACAAAGCAAAACAGGTTGTCTTGGGTTGCTACATATACAGCAGAATCTTGGACCGTTTATTTCGTCGTGTTCTATGGACCCCATAAATTGCAAAGTGTATGTAATGAGATCAAAATAACAAAACAACGTCTTTTCGCTGCGTAGAAAGAAGACAAATAAGCTTTGACTGGGCTTATTTCAATTTGCAAGGTGTTTTCTGGGTGTGCACCAGAACCACGCCTAAGAGAAGCAAAACGGTGTTTTGGGTTCCATCTACATAAAAAGATCATAACTCTCTGATTGGGCTTATTTAAAATTGGTGTTTTTGTAGTTGGAATGCACATTCAACCAAATATAGCAGAGTGAAATGTTTGTTTTCAGCCCAAATCAAGCAGAGGTGCTTTGGTTCCATGAATAGAAAGAGAGCATATAAGCTTGGATTGTTCTTTCGGTGTTCATTCACCCACAAATAGCAAAGCGAACCGTAATAAGTCTAAACAAAGCAAAACAGGTTGTTTTGGATTCCATCTTCATAGAAAGAAGTATCTTGGATTTCGCTTATTTCAAGTCGTGTTAATGCACATTGACCCAAAAATCACAAAGCGTATGTAATGAGAGCAAAATACCAAAACACCGTCTTTTCGCTTCCATATGCGTAGAAAGAAGACGAATAAGCTTTGATTGGGCCTATTTCAATTCGCATGGTGTTTTTTGAGTGTGCAGCAGAATCATCCCCAAACAAAGCAAAAAGGTCTTTTCGGTTCCAAACTAAAAAAAAAGATGATCGAGCTCTGATTGGGCTTATTTCAAAGTGGAGTTTTTGGGGTTAGAATGCACATTCACCCAAAAATCGCAGTGAAATGTTTGTTAGCCCGAATCAAGCATAGGGGTTTTGGTTCCATCTCAATAGAAAGAGGACGAATAAGCTTTGCTTGTTTTTCGGTGTTCATTCACCGACAAATAGCAAAGCAAAGTGTATAAGGCAAAACAAAAGCAAAACAGGTTGTCTTGGGTTGTTACATATAAAGCAGAATCTTGGACCGCTTATTTCGTCGTGTTCTATGGACCCCATAAATTGCAAAGTGTATGTAATGAAATCAAAAAAACAAAACAACGTCTTTTCGCTTTCATATGCGTAGAAAGAAGACAAATAAGCTTTGATTGGGCTTTTTCAATTTGCAAGGTGTTTTTTGGGTGTGCACCAGAACCACTCCTAAGAGAAGCAAAACGGTGTTTTGGGTTCCATCTACATAAAAAGAAGATCATAACTCTCTGATTGGGCTTATTTAAAATTGGTGTTTTTGTAGTTGGAATGCACATTCAACCAAATATAGCAGAGTGAAATGTTTGTTTTCAGCCCAAATCAAGCAGAGGTGCTTTGGTTCCATGAATAGAAAGAGAGCATATAAGCTTGGATTGTTCTTTCGGTGTTCATTCACCCACAAACAGCAAAGCGAACTGTAATAAGCCTAAACAAAGCAAAACAGGTTTGTTTTGGATTCCATCTACATAGAAAGAAGAATCTTGGATTTCGCTTATTTCAAGTCGTGTTCTTTGGTGTTAATGCACATTGACGCAGAATCGCAAAGTCAAAAAAACAGGTTGTCTTGCGTTCCTACATAGAAAGCAGAATCTTGGA